>NC_068322.1:923078-970578 GCF_025860055.1 Xyrauchen texanus
AGTCTCATCTATACTGGTGGAGGGCGGCATGTAAGAGAACACACATGTCACAAAATGTTTTTGTCTAGTTGTTTTTGATGGCTTAAGTCTGCATTTCCGCACATATGTTCTGCACGATTGCTGGTTTCTATGAAAACAGTGTTTAAATACAGTCTCACCTCTCGAGCTCTGTTCCAAAACTAAGTGACAACATATTAAGGCATCATAGGCGCTTGCGACACAAAAAGGGATAGAACAGGAGTCTCATAGTGGTGCCGTGACCCGGATGGAAGTGAGGTTTAGACGGGGTGAGTGTAACGGTGGCCAGCTGATAGATAGCTGTGCAATGTGTATAAACCTCACTCTCCTGACCTCAAGAGGTGCACAAGCGACTGATGCTAGAAGGTGTAGCCTTTAGCCTACTTGTTAGCGCACCTGCCGCCCATGCCAGAGACACTGGTTTGAGTCCCGTACACAGCGGATACAACAGGAGTGTCACAGTGGTGCCGTGACCCTGATGGGAGTTATGTTTAGGGGGGTGAGTATAACAGTGGTCAGCTGATAGATAGCTGTGCAAAGTGTATAAACCTCACTCTCCTGACCTCAAGAGGTGCACTAGCGACTGATGCTAGAAGCTGTAGCCTTTAGCCTCCTTGTTAACGCACCTGACTCCCATGCCAGAGACACCGGTTTGAGTCCCGTAGAACAGGAGCATCCTAATGGTGCCGTGACCCGGATGGGAGTTATGTTTAGGGGGGTGAGTATAACAGTGGTCAGCTGATAGATAGCTGTGCAAAGTGTATAAACCTCACTCTCCTGACCTCAAGAGGTGCACTAACGACTCCGGTTTGAGTCCCGTACAGAGCGGGTACAACAGGAGTCTCACAATGGTGCCATGACCTGGATGGGAGTGAGGTTTAGGCGGGGTGAGTGTAATGATGATCAGCTGATAGATAGTCCTGACCTCAAGAGGTGCACTAATGACTGACGCTAGAAGCTGTAGCCTTTAGCCTCCTTGCTAGTGTACCCATCTCCCATGCCAGAGATGCCGGTTTGAGTTCCATACGGAGCGGATAGAACAGGAGCATCACATATCCTTAATTTTTTTTTTTTTTTAAACAACAGATCTCAGTTCAGGAGACTCTAGACTGTCATTAAAGGGTTAAACTTTCCACGCACCGAGTCATGGGACAAAACAACATGGTCCCAATCTCACCAAAGTTTGTCTTTCGGAGAAACTGTGAAAATTAAAACTTGTCTGAGTCAAAAGATTAGAGTCTCTAGTTTCATCCGATATGCCATTTTAGGATGAAAATAAGGTTCATTTCACTGACCAGATGTTTGTCACTTGTGTGTTGATTGACAGGTGGGTTCTGTACGAGTCGAATAACTTCAGAGGTGCTCAGTTCTTGCTCAAGCCAGGAGTGGTTCCTGATTGGCCCAAACTTTCCGACTGGCCACGAATCGGATCTCTCCGCCCACTCATACAGGTCAGAGGCCCCGCCCACCTTGAATCAAACTGCCAACGAGAAAGAAAGCGTAACTATATTTGTAGTAACTCAGTGTGTGTGTGTGTGTGTCATCCACGCAGAAACAAGTGCATTTCCGTTTGCGGAACAAGGAGGCGGGGCTACTGATGTCTGTCACAGGGTCACTCGACGACATCAAACTGATGCGTATCCAGGCAACCGAGGAGACGGGTGGCATGGATCAGATCTGGATCTATCAGGACGGTCACTTGCAGTGCAAAGTAAAGACTGACCTATAATCAGTTTGATTTCCTTTTTTTTAATCTATTTTTCAAAAAAAACTAAAATCTGTTTTTATATGTCAAAGTATGATGTAACCATCCGTATGTGTTGTCATGTGTGTTAGTGGCTGCCGGATTGCTGTGTGGATGTGGGTTCTGGAGTCCCGATGGCCGGCAGCAGAGCGGTTCTCTCTTCAGAACCTAGTCAGTCTCAACAGCTGTGGAACATCACCTCTGAAGGACTCATCCGGAACAATGCCGCTCCTAACCTCATACTGGAGGTCAAAGGTCAGCGAGCGCCCCATATGAACAAAACATTAACAAAAACACTTGGGTAGCTCAGCGAGTATTAACGCTGACTATCGCCGGTCGTGAGTTTGAATCCAGGGCGTGCTGAGTGACTCCAGCCAGGTCTCCTTAGCAACCAAATTGGTCCGGTTGCTAGGGAGGGTAGAGTCACATGGGGTAATCAAATTGGCCCGGTGGCTAGGGAGGGTAGAGTCACATGGGGTAACCAAATTGGGCTGGTTGCTAGGGAGGGTAGAGTCACGTGGGGTAACCAAATTGGGACGGTTGCTAGGGAGGGTAGAGTCACATAGGGTAACCAAATTGGCCCGGTTGCTAGGGAGGGTGGAGTCACATGGCGTAACCTAATTGGGCCGGTTTCTAGGGAGGGTAGAGTGACATAGGATAACCAAATTATGCCGGTTGCTAGATAGGGTAGAGTCACATGGGGTAACCAAATTGGGCTGGTTGCTATGGAGGGTAGAGTCACATGGGGTAACCAAATTAGGTTGGTTGCTAGGGAGGGTAGAGTCACATGGGGTACCCAAATTGGCCTGGTTGCTAGGGAGGGTAGAGTCACATGGGGTACCCAAATTGGCCTGGTTGCTAGGGAGGGTAGAGTCACATGGGGTAACCAAATTGGGCCGGTTGCTAGGGAGGGTAGAGTCACATGGGGTAATCAAATTGGGCTGGTTGCTAGGGAGGGTGGAGTCACATGGGGTAACCAAATTGGGCCGGTTGCTAGGGAGTGTAGAGTCACATGGGGTAACCAAATTGTCCCGGTTGCTAGGGAGGGTAGAGTCACATGGGGTAACCTCCTCGTGGTGGTGATTAGTGGTTCTCTCAATGGGGCGTGTGGTGAGTTGTGTGTGGATCGTGGAGAGTAGCATGAGCCTCCACATGCTGTGAGTCTCCGCGGTGTCGTGCACAATGAGTGCTTTGACAGAAATACAAGTTTCACATTTCTGCTTTTCTTGCCCCATACACTTCCATTGTGAGTGCATTACTGCAAACATATGCCACCCCCCCCATGTGACATAACCCAATGGCTCTGTACTGTCTTGTTTAAAAAACACATCATGCACTCACATATAACATAACCTATATATATATATAGAGAGAGAGAGAGAGAGAGAGAGAATTTACGAATTCACATGTTGCACAGGCCAACACTTTGTTCTCTCTCTGCTTGCTCTTCAGGAGGTCAGCAGTTCGACAAAACCCAGATTATTCTCAATGAATTCCACCCGAACAAAATGAATCAAAGATGGTCCTTGGAGATTCTCTGACCTGATGACAGTGTATTCAGCGCAGCTCAGCCGTGGGACCTACTGCTCTGTGGCAGAGCTGCACCAGGGGGACCAGAGTCCTGTGAGGCAGCTGCGCCAGGGGGACCATGAACTGCATTCGTTACGAAACATCATTCTCGAGAGAACAGCGCCACCAGCGGCTGGAATATGATCATAATCTGCTGGACTAATGAAATTGAAACATGTGCAAGCTGCCTTTCAAAGTATAAAACTAAATGAGCATTGAAGAGACTTCATACTTGAACATTTATTCTTTATACATTTTTATATTTCGTTCTGTGAAATGCATAAACATACCTTCCTTTTCAGCTGTATAAAACTAGAACTCTGAGTTTTATTAATAAACATCAGCTTTGTTCCAATCACTGACTCGTGTAATCACGTCTCTGCTGATTGGCCAGCGGGGATTCACTCTTTGCTGACTGGCTGTCCTGGGAATTCAGGTGTTCTGTGTCTGATAACAAAATAGTGACTCGTGTTTTCATCAGGACTGTCAGCAGGAACATCACCGGAGTGAAAGTCAAACAAGTGTGCACAGCTCATTATCATAACTATTATAATGCAAAACAAAGAAACTAAAAATACTATTTTAATTCATTTCAGTTCACGACTATTATATTATTCATTTGGAGTCACATGGGGTAACCAAATTGGCCTGGTTGCTAGGGAGGGTAGAGTCACATGGGGTAACTAAAATGGCCTGGTTGCTAGGAGGTTAGAGTCACATAGGGTAACCAAATTGGCCTGGTTGCTAGGGAGGGTAGAGTCACATGGGGTAACTAAAATGGCCTGGTTGCTAGGGAGGGTAGAGTCACATGGGGTACCCAAATTGGCCTGGTTGCTAGGGAGGATAGAGTCACATGGGGTAACCAAATTGGCCCGGTTGCTAGGGAGGGTAGAGTCACATGGGGTAACCTCCTCGTGGTCGCTATAATGTGGTTCTCGCTCTCGGTGGGGCGTGTGGTGAGTTGTGCGTGAATGCTGCTGAGAATAGCGTGAAGCTTCCACATGCGCTGCGTCTCCACGGTAACGTGCTCAACAAGTCACGTGATAAGATGCGCGATAAGATGGTTTCCACTACAGTGCCAATGTTAATCTCAGATATTCAAAAGATATCTTGAACTATATTCCAGTTTATTCATTTCTGAAATCGTTTTCCAGATATCGAAAATTAACAAACCGCTAAAAGACGGGACAATAGGCAACATGAAATGCTCGAGTGTAAATGGCGAGCGGGGCCGCAGTAAACCTCCAAACAAAGAGAGAAGGGATTCAATCCAACGAGAGGATTCAGGGCTTTATTCACACACACTCAATACAGGAAACCAAAACAGCACTGACAGTGTGTGTGTGTGTGTGTGTGTGTGTGTGTGTAAATATGTGTGTGTGTGTGTGTATACATTTGTGTGTGTGTGTGTGTGTGTATATATGTGTGTGTGTGTATATATATATATGTGTGTGTGTGTGTAAATATGTGTGTGTGTGTGTGTGTATACATTTGTGTGTGTGTGTGTGTGTATATATAGTGTGTGTGTGTGTGTGTGTGTATATATGTGTGTGTGTGTGTGTGTGTATATATATATACTGGTGTGTGTGTGTGCACGTGTATGTGTGTGTGTTTTGAGATTGTGTGTGTGTGTGCGTGCGTGTGTGTGTCTGTTTTACCATGCTGCTAAGCAACAGGCTCTGATTCATCACAGGTGTGGCTCTCTTCAGATGCTTTATTAATTAATAAACACCTACACACACACACACACACACACGCACACACATATCCCCTCCACACACACACACACACACACACACACATATCCCTCCACTCACACACACACACACACACACACACACACACACACACACCTCTCCACACACACACACACACACACACACACACACACACACACACACACACACACATCCCTCCACACACACACACACACACACACACACACACACACACACACACATCCCCTCTCCACAAACACACACACACACATTCCCTCTCCACAAACACACACACACACACATTCCCTCTCCACACACTCACACACACATCCCCTCCACACAAACACACACACACACTCACACACACTCACACACACATCCCCTCCACACACACACATCCCCTCCACACACACACATCCCCTCCACACACACATACTCACACTCACACACTCACACACACACACACACACACACACACACACACACATCCCCTCTCCACACACGCACACACACTCACACACACACACTCACTCACTCACACACTCACACACACTCTCACACTCACACTCACACACACACACTCACACATCCCCTCTCCACACACGCTCACACACACACACACTCACACTCACACACTCACACACACACACACACACACACACACGCACACACTCACTCACACATCCCTCTCCACACACACACACACACACACACACACACACACACACACACACACACACACACACACACACACTCACTCACACATCCCCTCTCCACACACACACACACTCACACACATCCCCTCTCCACACACACACACACTCACACACATCCCCTCTCCACACACACACACACACACACACACACACACACACAGTTGAACAGCATTCAGCAGATTTCAGGCCTCTAACACATCCTGTGGTTTTATCATCTTCTGTAAACTGTCACAGACTCACAATATAGAACTGAACTGCAGCTCGCTCGATCTCCTGGCATGAAGTTCTGGTTTCATTACGCTGTCGTCTTAAAACTGTACCTGAAGCCCGAATACTGCACGAAGACAATCAATGACTTAAAACATTCAGCAAAACCTCCCCTGCTTCCCTGAGAACATGCAGGTCAGTGAAAGGGAATCTGCCCATCGACATGTCATAAATACATCATCAGACTCGGAGTGATATTGTGAATGTGCACATTATTCCAACATCGCCTCCGGGACGACATTCCTTTTCAGCTGACGTCATCAGGTTATCGTATTTATGATTCACCTGTCACAAACAGACACTTTACACCATCCAATCAATTCCTCCGGAGAGAATCAAGTCAGAATATTCCTTTAAACTCCCCAAACTAACATACATGAGCAGGATGAGTTCAATCGCACATTTATTATCATGCACACATTATTAACTTACAAACATTAAAACATTTTCATTTGTACAAAATATAAACTATGCACAAGTGTCCGTCTCATGCCAATAAACAACTAACAAGTTTATTCATAACTGATATACAGATAAAATTCCACCTGCGACTAAGTGAACTTTTGACTAAAGGGAGTGAGATCAGTCTGGAACAGGAAGTGGAATGTTTTCCGGTCTTCAGGCCACTCAACAGGCTCAGCAATGCAAAGATGGGAATATCAGGATGTGGGAAGGGAAGCCAAGTGCTGTTTCAAATGTCACCATCCATCTACAAACATGGAGGAATGCTTCGACTTCAGGGATAAACCGTTCTCCCAAAACACAGGGGGAGGCGTTACCACGGTCACATGACCGAACCTCGTGGAACCTCGTGGAACCTCGTGGACCGGTTGAGTCTGCACAGTCAGGGTGGGTGTAGTTATGACCATTACGGTGCAGAAGACTCCAGGGGACGATGAGAGACGTGTAAAGGTGCTGGGATGCTCTGAAAGTGACTTAGCACCAGCGATGCAGAAGACTGGTTGTCATGGCGACGGGGATGAGCACGGAGAACGTGTTGGCCTGCGACTGGACCGCGGTGCCGGTCGGGGCGGTAGTGGCATTCGCCGGGCCACCGTACGTGCCCGTCGCCGTGGTAGCGTTCACGTTAATGGTCTGATTCCCCGAGAGTGAGGTGGAGTTGTTTGAGGAGGCTGTGTTTTGGGACAAAACCTGAGGGGGGGAGAGGGGCAAAAACGGTCCATTAATTACCACATGAGTCTATGCAAATGAATGTGGATGAAGGAGAGCATTTGAAATGAGGCAATTGTTATGCAACATTTAAATAGGGAAGGAACACGTTGCTGAATAGTCATTGTGTTTTTGGATCGTGCTTAACACAACTAAAGTTATTATTATTATTATTGAATTGATGAGTTGGACAGTGCCTGGAAAGTAGTGATCAAACATGGGACAGCAGACGTGTGTGTGTGTGTGTGGGGGGGGGGGGGATGTTGGGGGCAACTGTATTATACCTTAAATGCCCCCTGTCCACATATAAAACATTATTTGCTGTTTTAATATTTGCGGACATGCAATTATTAAAGACAACCAAAGATTCCCCACGATTTGACATTTTTGGTGGCGGCGGGGTGTTTCTCCCAATTTGGGACGTGCAATTCCCAATATGCTCGAAGTCCTCATGGTGGCCCGGTTACTCAACTCAATCCGGGTGGTGGAGGACGAATCTCAGTTGCCTCCGCGTCTGAAACCGTCAATCCGCGCATCTTATCACGTGACTCGTTGAGCGCGTTACCGTGGAGACATAGCGCGTGTGGAGGCTTCACGCTATTCTCCACGGCATCCACGCACGACTCACCATGCGCGAAGAAAATGCGACGTTTCCGTGACCTATATATGCGCATTATCTTTTTTGTCATGGAGCAGCTGAACGACCTCTTTGCTTTGGGGAGAGTTATATTAGCTGTTATAAAGCAATTGTACATTATGTTATAGACGTCGCAGAATAAGTGCAGTTGCTCGCATAATGAGGGCTGAAATGGCAATTCTCATTCGCCGACAGCCTCCGTACCTTTAACGACGATCTATAAGTGAAGCACTTTCGACTAACCAGGGCTACATTTGCCTTTCGTTGATCCGTCAAGCTCTCGCACACCTATACCATCAGACGACCACGTTGCCATCGCGCTTTACAAATGCTCGCGATGCGTCATCGTGCATGCGGCGAATGAGACGTTTCTAACACTTTAACGCGCATTTTAACTAAAGCAAAACGCTAGAAAATCCACCTCCTCCTAGCGCATTGAATTTTGAGCGTTTATTCTCATATTCGAAACTAACGCTGAACTTCTACCGTATCTCCAGAAGTCGATGACTCGTTATCCGTTTGACATTCGGTTTCTCCCTCGCCGGCGATTTTACAACGATACCATAAGCGCAGTTAGGCTATAGAATATATGACTATATCATACAGGCATAAAACGTTGAACTAAAACGCTCGACTCTTATTGTAGCTGGAGAATCACGCCTACAAATCAATGCTCTGATGCGCTTTCATTAACAAGCGCTTGTAAGGGACCGATCTAAAATTACACCCACGACTCATCGCGACTAAAACATCAGAGATGTTTACGTATTCATGCATTCATCCAATTAAAGTGTAAGTTATATATGCCAATTAACAATCTTAAGTAAGTAAATGTTGAAAGTGTTTACAACAGAACATGCATGGCGGCTGCATGAACACTTGGACACCGGTATGTATGCAGACTTTTCAGACGGTCTCTTGTGAACCACAAGCAAGTATTGAATAAATATTGAGCTTACATTAAACTCTACTTCGCTATATATTAATATGCAATCATAATGCATTGATGGGTTGTTTAAATATAATTAGTTTGGACTATTTATTATGATGTGGGTTCACTGAACTCTCAGTGGGATGGATTAGGGTACTACTGGGGGGACAAAAGCGTTTGGAGACGCACCGGTGTTTCGGGTTCTCGCGACTGTGAAAGCTGTATCGGGTTTCTGTGACACAGAAGAGTCTAAAAGAAACTCAAGCCGACTCTGATACACTTTAAATTATTAATTCTCCAAAACCACTATCACGGGGGCCGAGTTGTTCACAAAATGTCCCGTTCTTCAAGCACCAGATGACTCAGAATATGCATGATAACTCTACTGTATTAGTTTTATATTGTATGCAAATACTGGAGTTTTTATACTTACTAACTGATGGCATTACTGGCATATTAATTGTTTCGTTCACTCAGTGTGTGCATGTTAAAAATACAACAACAAAAACACTGAATGTAATTATTATCCATTGGTTTACCATTTATTTTTCAACCCGATCTCATGAAAATTGCATACATATTTGTATTTTTTTATTTTATTTGTTTTACTGAGATGGCATGAATTAGTAAAAAACACCCATGTGTGCTGTCCCATGTTTGGTCACTACTTTCCTGCACTGTCCAACTCATCCATTCAATAATAATAATAACTAGATAGGTACATTTCCTGAAGAAAATGTGAGTGGTGCTTGCCGTGGCAAAACTCGTCAAATAGCATTTTCTAACTTCTTGCTAAGCACTAAAATAATGGTCTTAGAATGTTGTTAGCATGTGTTTTTCATGATGGTAACATGTAGGTGTTATGTTTGTGTTAGCATGATGCTAGCACGTTTTTAGAATGTTTTAGCACTTCGCTAGGCGATACTAGCATGTGTTAGCATGATGCTAGCACGTTTTTAGGCGATGCTAGCATGTGTTAGCATGATGCTAGCACGTTTTTAGCATGTTTTAACACTTCGCTAGGCAATACTAGCATGTGTTAGCATGATGCTAGCACGTTTTTAGCATGTTTTAACACTTCGCTAGGCGATACTAGCATGTGTTAACATGATGCTAGCACGTTTTTAGCATGTTTTATCACTTCGCTAGGCAATACTAACATGTGTTAACATGATGCTAGCACGTTTTTAGCATGTTTTAACACTTCGCTAGGCAATACTAGCATGTGTTAACATAATGCTAGCACGTTTTTAGCATGTTAGAGAACTTCGCTAGGCAATGCTATCATGTGTTAGCATGATGCTAGCACGTTTTTAGCATGTTTTATCACTTTGATGGCATTACTGGCATATTAATTGTTTCGTTCACTCAGTGTGTGCATGTTAAAAATACAACAACAAAAACACTGAATGTAATTATTATCCATTGGTTTACCATTTATTTTTCAACCCGATCTCATGAAAATGCGTACATATTTATTTATTTATTTTTTACCAGTTGCCATTAATTCGTACGATTTCATCGCGTGCAAATTGGCGGATTTAAAACTAACCATGAGAGTGAGTAAACATGACAGAAAGCTGTTGCGTGTGACAGAAGCAAGTCATTTCCGTGTATTAGATGAAAACGATGTCCGGTGACGTCATTGGCTGTGGTCGCATCGAATTGCATCTAATTAGCCAAATGTAGAAAAGTCTAACAAGTCAAGCACTGGGTTGCGTCATGAATGGTAACGATTCAAAGAAGGAAAGCAAATGAATAGGCTCAATTTTCAATTAACAATGAGTATAATTGAGATGCATGAGTCTGTAATTCAATTTATATTCATTATCTTTCCACCCCAACTTCATAAAACGTCTTAAGTTTATTACACTGACTTATGAATGCACAATAGGCCTACCTGAGTGATTAAGCAGAAAGTGCAGAGAATAACTCCGAACTGAGAGGGGGTCATCCGAGCCATTATTCTGATGAAGAGTGAAGCTGATGGTGGTGAGAGACGCAGGTGGACGCCTGCTGCTGCTGCTGCTGCTGGGGGATTTATTAAGGGACCGATGGGCGTGTGACGTCACTGAACACGCTCTGCCCCGACTATACTATTTATAGAGAAGTGTTACTGTAAAAAGTCAATTAAGAGGTGTTAGAGTGGGGGAATAATTACTGGATATCATTCATATTTATGATCACTCATTATTTATACTCTAACGAAGACTGGAATATTATTAATCATTTATATCACCGCTAATTCTAATCTGATTGTGCGTCAATGTTGGTTTTGTCGACATCTAGCGGCCGAACGTTGTATTACAACTCAGACCCGTACACACACCTGGCAGCCTGTGAGGACATAATATAAGCCACTAAATTTAATTTCTCAGTATTAAATCGCTATTTGCATCTCATATATATATATATATATATATATATATATATATATATATATATATATATATATATATATATATAATTGGAAATAAAATGTCATGGAGCAGAAAGAGGACAGTGTTCATACTAACAAAAAAGTACCATGTATTTATTTTATGTATTTGTTTCAGTACAGTACAGTTCCCATCAAAAGTTTGGAAACACTAGTTATATTTTATTATGTGTTTTAATCACAGTATAGTCATCAAAAGTATGAAATAACACAAATGGAAGTAAGGGAATTATGTCTTGACCAAAAATGTGATTCAAAACGAAACTCTCTTGCTGTATATTTGAGCTTGTTTGTGTAACTTTTGGTCATCCTCTAACGCAACTTCATGAGGTGCTTCATCCTGAGATGCTTTTTAAACAATATTGAAGGAGCTCCCATGTGTGCTGTCCCATCTTTGATCACTACTTTCCCTGCACTGTCCAACTCATCCATTCAATAATAATAATAATAATAATAACTTTAGTTGTGTTAAGCACAATTTATATATTGTCAAGCATTTAAACATAAGCCTTTAATTAAAAATGTTTCTAAGACCAAGAGAAACATACCTTTAACTGGTAGTGTACCTTGCATAACCATGTAAGTATTTACCCTGATACATGTATAAATACCACCATATCATGTATTTCTTCCATCTGATACTCTACGGTGGCCTTGAAGTGCCAAACAGTGAATCTGAAAACACAATGGCAAATCCAAAAACAAACTAACAATTCAGAGAAACAACAAAAAAATGCTTTTTTAATAACAGTGTTTGTTGTTTGAATGCCAAGTTAATTGAAAGAACTTGGACACCACGGACGTTTTAGTGCAGCTTGTGGACTTTTAGACGCTCCCTTACACCGTAGGAGGATATCGTACCCTAAACTAACTTTATCCCACTTGCTATTTTGCTATGTGTGTTACAAATGTCCCTTTACTGTTGTACTATGTGAGAAACCACTACAAATGATTCAGTTTTGAAGCAGAACTTTGAAGCTCCAAAAAGCACATAAATGCAGCATAAAAGTAATCCATAAGACTCCAGTGGTTTAATCCATGTCTTCAGAAGTGATATGATAGGTGTGCGTGAGAAACAGATCAATATTTAAGTCCTTTTTTACAATCAATCTTCACCTTTGACCACCCCAAACCAGTAGGTGGCTGATTGTGAAAGTGAAAGTGTAGATTTTCAGTCAAAAAGGACCTATATATTGATCTGTTTCTCACCCATATCTATCATATCACTTCTGAAGACATGGATTAAACCACTGGAGTCTTATTGATTACTTTTATGCTGCATTTATGTGCTTTTTGGAGCTTCAAAGTTCTGGTCACCATTCACTTGTATTGTATGGACCTACAGAGCTGAAATATTCTTCTAAAAATCTTAATTTGTGTTCTGCACAAGAAAGAAAGTCACATCTGGGATGACATGAGGGTGAGTAAATGATGAGAGAATCTTAATTTTTGGGTGAACTGTCCCTTTAAGAAAGGGCTGCAGTAGGTATCATTTACAGTTAATCAGGTGAGAACTTATGGTGCCAAACCTCTAATTTCGACTGACTTGTCGCTGTGATTTCTGACGTTGTGTTGTTTGATTTGTTGTTTCTTTTTGCACTTCACGGCCACGGTAGCCAAGCGCACTGAACGGAGTCACAATAATACAGTTTTGTCTCCCTCTAGTGGCCAAATTACGCACTTCCGCTTTTCAAAGCACCACAGTGGAAGTTTCATCAGTGCATCTTAAGATTAGTTTTTCCCTGGCACACTCACAGCATAACAGTGATGATTACGAAGTAAAAACACAGCATTTAAATGCAGGAATCTTTACGTTGTAGAGTATCAATTCAGTGAATGTTTGTCTGGAGCGGATGGAAATGTTCTTCACAGGTCCTGGACAGGGACTCCTGGAGCTGAAGGGTTTGGTTACTGCTGCCTCACCAGATGTGTTGATCTGAGAGAGAGAGAGAGAGAGAGAGAGAGAGAGAGAGAGAGGGAGACGGGGAAGTTTGAGGCCCTTGTGTCTTTGCCAGCAGGGATCAGATGACACCCGCAGGGCACGAAATCTGACCCACGGCCCTGAACCGAGCCTCCCTGCTTACACGAGTGCATTTATTCTTCGAAACACTGAGCACAGAGTCCATGTGTTTGAGAGAGTGAACGAGACACAAGAGAGATTTTACTTTGTACTCATTTTACACTAATAAATATTACCATAGTAACACCATGTTTTTCTTTTTCTTCGTGTCATGTAGTTCCCAATAAGGGCGTGGCCAGAAAAATCACTTTTGGACGGGCCTTAATAAAAATTGAATTTTTTTTTGGCCAAAATTTCTTTAACAACGGAGAAGAGGCGCATGAAAAAAGTTCTTTCACAATTTCAGAAATCTCAGCTGCCTCCGCGTCTGAGACCGTCAATCCGCGCATCTTATCACGTGACTTGTTGGGCGTGTTACCGTGGAGACGTAGCATGTGTGGAGGCTTCACACTATTCTCCGCGGCATCCACACGCAACTCACCACACGCCCCACCGAGAGCAAGAACCACATTATAGTGACCTCGAGGAGGTTACCCCATGTGACTCCACCCTCCCTAGCAACCGGGCCAATTTGGTTGCTATGGAAACCTGACTGGAGTCACTCAGCACACCCTGGATTCAAACTCACGACTCCAGGTGTGATAGTCAGCGTTAATACTCGCTGATATACCCAGACCCTCCCTAGCAACCGGGCCAATTTGGTTGCTAAGGAAACCTGACTGGAGTCAATCAGCACGCACTGGATTCAAACTCACAACTCCAGATGTGATAGTCAGCGTTAATACTCGCTAAGATACCCAGACCCTACCTAGCAACTGGGCCAATTTGGTTGCTAAGGAAACCTGACTGGAGTCAATCAGCAGGCACTGGATTCAAACTCACAACTCCAGATGTGATAGTCAGTATTACTACTCGCTGAGATACCCAGACCCTCCCTAGCAACCGGGCCAATTTGGTTGCTAAGGAAACCTGACTGGAGTCAATCAGCACGCACTGGATTCAAACTCACGACTCCAGGTGCGATAGTCAGCATTAATACTTGCTGAGATATCCAGACCCTCCCTAGAAACCGGGCCAATTTGGTTGCTAAGGAGACCTGGCTGGAGTCACTCAGCACGCACTGGATTCAAACTCACAACTCCAGATGTGATAGTCAGCGTTAATACTCGCTGAGATACCCAGACCCTCCCTAGCAACCGGGCCAATTTGGTTGCTAAGGAAACCTGACTGGAGTCAATCAGCACGCGCTGGATTCAAACTCACGACTCCAGGTGCGATAGTCAGCATTAATACTCACTGAGATACCCAGACCCTCCCTAGCAACCGGGCCAATTTGGTTGCTAAGGAAACCTGGTTGGAGTCAATCAGCACGCACTGGATTCAAACTCACGACTCCAGGTGTGATAGTCAGCATTAATACTCGCTGAGATACCCAGACCCTCCCTTGCAACCGGGCCAATTTGGTTGCTAAGGAAACCTGACTGGAGTCAATCAGCACGCACTGGATTCAAACTCGCGACTCCAGATGTGATAGTCAGCGTTAATACTCGCTGAGATACCCAGACCCTCCCTAGCAACCGGGCCAATTTGGTTGCTAAGGAAACCTGACTGGAGTCAATCAGCACGCACTGGATTCAAACTCACGACTCCAGGTGTGATAGTCAGCATTAATACTCGCTGAGATACCCAGACCCTCCCTAGCAACCGGGCCAATTTGGTTGCTAAGGAAACCTGGCTGGAGTCACTCAGCACGCACTGGATTCAAACTCACGACTCCAGGTGTGATAGTCAGCGTTAATACTCGCTGAGATACCCAGACCCTCCCTAGCAACCGGGCCAATTTGGTTGCTAAGGAAACCTGACTGGAGTCAATCAGCACGCGCTGGATTCAAACTCACGACTCCAGGTGCGATAGTCAGCATTAATACTCACTGAGATACCCAGACCCTCCCTAGCAACCGGGCCAATTTGGTTGCTAAGGAAACCTGGTTGGAGTCACTCAGCACGCACTGGATTCAAACTCAAGACTCCAGGTGTGATAGTCAGCGTCAATACTCGCTGAGATACCTAGACCCCAGAATTCATGCAGTTTTAAACTATTATATAAATCTGTTTGAAATCAAAGAATAATCTGTAATATTCTGGGTTGGTCTAATGTTTATGCCACTCGTACCTAGGGAACAGATGCCAACCTTGAACAACATTAAACATAAGTACCATTTCCATTAAATATAAACTTTCCTTGCTAACAAAAATTAACCTTAAAGCTATCTATTGTATTTTGTGTTTAAGTCTCAGTGATACGCACACACATCTCCCTGCACTCTGTTTGCTCGGGCAAACCCCTCGGTCCCCCGCATTCCTGCCGAAATGTATCCAGGGAACCGGTGGGAGGAGGAGGGTGTTGGGTTGCACCTCCGCCCCTGATCTCCGCTGCACTCTCGCGTTTCTCCTGCGCGATCATCATTGTTCCAGGGGCGCGTCGCTCGCTCAGGATGACGGACGTCAGATCCCCGTGACCACCGCGTCTGACAGCGTCCCTTCCGTGCGCGCTTCACCCGAATAATGCCCGAGATGGAAAAGGGGCGACCGCCGGACAACAAGCGCAGCAGGAAACCTGCTCACCCCGTCAAGAGAGCCGTGAATGGGGACATGCAGGTAGGTGAAGATGTTTCTAGAGTTTCCAGTGTGGGTTTAGAAGTGGACTGTGTTTCAAAACCTATAGCGAGCACAAACAGTGTTTGGCATATGATGCCCTAAAATACTGTATAGGCAGCACACAATATACGATGCCTAAATAAGTATCTACAGTGTAAAATGTATGTCAGGTGACATGAAATGTAGACAGCATTTTTAGGGATCATATGATGTGAGCTGCCTACCTAGACAGCATTTTTAGGGATAATATGTTAGGAGCTGCCTACCTAGACAGCATTTTTAGGGATCATATGATTTGAGCTGCCTACCTAGACAGCATTTTTAGGGATAATATGTTAGGAGCTGCCTACCTAGACAGCATTTTTAGGGATCATATAATTTGAGCTGCCTACCTAGACAGCATTTTTAGGGATCATATGTTAGGAGCTGCCTACCTAGACAGCATTTTTAGGGATCATATGAATTGAGCTGCCTACCTAGACAGCATTTTTAGGGATCATATGAATTGAGCTGCCTACCTAGACAGCATTTTTAGGGATCATATGATTTGAGCTGCCTACCTAGACAGCATTTTTAGGGATCATATGAATTGAGCTGCCTACCTAGACAGCATTTTTAGGGATCATATGAATTGAGCTGCCTACCTAGACAGCATTTTTAGGGATCATATGAATTGAGCTGCCTACCTAGACAGCATTTTTAGGGATCATGTAATATGAGCTGCCTACCTAGACAGCATTTTAGGCATCATATGTTAGGAGCTCCCTACATAGAAGGCATTTAAGGCATAATATTAATTGATATGCCTATGTAGACAGCAGTTTTAGGGATCATTTGATGTTAGTTGCCTATCAAGACAGCGTTTTTAGGGATCATACGAATTGAGCCTCCTACCTAGACAGCTTTTTAGGCATCATATGTTGGGAGCTGCCTACAGGGAAGGCATCATATGTATTGATTTGCCTATGTAGACAGCATTTGTGAGCCAAAACAAGCACTCAAAATGATCAATGTTGGAGAGCCCTACATGGCTGTGTTTTTAAAACCTAGTTAGCTGCCTACCAAGAACTTTGCAGCATCTTATGAAGTGGAATGATATGATGCACCTAAAATGCTAACTAGGTAGGCAACCATCATAAGATGCCTAAAAAAATTCTGTGTTGCTACTAACATTTTCTGATCCCTAAAAATGCTGTCTAGGTAGGCAGCTCATATTACATGATCCCTAAAAATGCTGTCTAGGTAGGCAGCTCATATTACATGATCCCTAAAAATGCTGTCTAGGTAGGCAGCTCATATTACATGATCCCTAAAAATGTTGTATAGGTAGGCAGCTCATATTACATGATTCCTAAAAATGCTGTCTAGGTAGGCAGCTCATATTACATGATCCCTAAAATGCTGTCTAGGTAGGCAGCTCATATTACATGATCCCTAAAAATGCTGTGTAGGTAGGCAGCTCACATTACTTGATCCCTAAAAATGCTGTCTAGGTAGGCAGCTCATATTACATGATCCCTAAAAATGCTGTCTAGGTAGGCAGCTCACATTACTTGATCCCTAAAATGCTGTCTAGGTAGGCAGCTCATATTACATGATCCCTAAAAATGCTGTCTAGGTAGGTAGCTCATATTACATGATCCCTAAAAATGCTGTCTAGGTAGGTAGCTCATATTACATGATCCCTAAAAATGCTCTCTAGGTAGGCAGCTCATATTACATGATCCCTAAAAATGCTGTCTAGGTAGGCAGCTCATATTACATGATCCCTAAAAATGCTGTCTAGGTAGGCAGCTCATATTACATGATCCCTAAAAATGCTGTCTAGGTAGGCAGCTCATATTACATGATCCCTAAAAATGCTGTCTAGGTAGGCAGCTCATATTACATGATCCCTAAAAATGCTGTCTAGGTAGGCAGCTCATATTACATGATCCCTAAAAATGCTGTCTAGGTAGGCAGCTCATATTACATGGTCCCTAAAAATGCTGTCTAGGTAGGCAGCTCATATTACATGGTCCCTAAAAATGCTGTCTAGGTAGGCAGCTCATATTACATGATCCCTAAAAATGCCGTCTAGGTAGGCAGCTCATATTACATGATCCCTAAAAATGCCGTCTAGGTAGGCAGCTCATATTACATGATCCCTAAAAATGCCGTCTAGGTAGGCAGCTCATATTACATGATCCCTAAAAATGCCGTCTAGGTAGGCAGCTCATATTACATGATCCCTAAAAATGCCGTCTAGGTAGGCAGCTCATATTACATGATCCCTAAAAATGCCGCCTAGGTAGGCAGCTCATATTACATGATCCCTAAAAATGCCGTCTAGGTAGGCAGCTCACATTACTTGATCCCTAAAAATGCCGTCTAGGTAGGCAGCTCACATTACATGATCCCTAAAAATGCTGTCTAGGTAGGCAGCTCACATTATTTGATCCCTAAAAATGCTGTCTAGGTAGGCAGCTCATATTACATGATCCCTAAAAATGCTGTCTAGGTAGGCATCTCATATTACATGATCCCTAAAAATGCTGTTTAGGTAGGCAGCTCATATTACATGATCCCTAAAAATGCTGTCTAGGTAGGCAGCTCATATTACATGATCCCTAAAAATGCTGTCTAGGTAGGCAGCTCATATTACATGATCCCTAAAAATGCTGTCTAGGTAGGCAGCTCATATTACATGATCCCTAAAAATGTTGTCTAGGTAGGCAGCTCATATTACATGATCCCTAAAAATGCTGTGTAGGTAGGCAGCTCATATTACATGATCCCTAAAAATGCTGTCTAGGTAGGCAGCTCACATTATTTGATCACTAAAAATGCTGTCTATGTAGGCAGCTCACATTACATGATCACTAAAAATGCTGTCTAGGTAGGCAGCTCATATTACATGATCCCTAAAAATGCTGTCTAGGTAGGCAGCTCACATTGTTTGATCACTAAAAATGCTGTCTATGTAGGCAGCTCATATTACATGATCCCTAAAAATGCTGTCTAGGTAGGCAGCTCATATTACATGATCCCTAAAAATGCTGTCTAGGTAGGCAGCTCATATTACATGATCCCTAAAAATGCTGTCTAGGTAGGCAGCTCATATTACATGATCCCTAAAAATGCTGTCTAGGTAGGCAGCTCACATTACATGATCCCTAAAAATGCTGTCTAGGTAGGCAGCTCACATTACATGATCCCTAAAAATGCTGTCTAGGTAGGCAGCTCACATTATTTGATCCCTAAAAATGCTGTCTAGGTAGGCAGCTCACATTACATGATCCCTAAAAATGCTGTCTAGGTAGGCATCTCATATTACATGATCCCTAAAAATGCTGTTTAGGTAGGCAGCTCATATTACATGATCCCTAAAAATGCTGTCTAGGTAGGCAGCTCATATTACATGATCCCTAAAAATGCTGTCTAGGTAGGCAGCTCATATTACATGATCCCTAAAAATGCTGTCTAGGTAGGCAGCTCATATTACATGATCCCTAAAAATGTTGTCTAGGTAGGCAGCTCATATTACATGATCCCTAAAAATGCTGTCTAGGTAGGCAGCTCATATTACATGATCCCTAAAAATGCTGTCTAGGTAGGCAGCTCACATTATTTGATCACTAAAAATGCTGTCTATGTAGGCAGCTCACATTACATGATCACTAAAAATGCTGTCTAGGTAGGCAGCTCATATTACATGATCCCTAAAAATGCTGTCTAGGTAGGCAGCTCACATTGTTTGATCACTAAAAATGCTGTCTAGGTAGGCAGCTCATATTACATGATCCCTAAAAATGCTGTCTAGGTAGGCAGCTCATATTACATGATCCCTAAAAATGCTGTCTAGGTAGGCAGCTCATATTACATGATCCCTAAAAATG
Organism: Xyrauchen texanus; assembly: GCF_025860055.1. Lineage (NCBI taxonomy): Eukaryota > Metazoa > Chordata > Actinopteri > Cypriniformes > Catostomidae > Xyrauchen > Xyrauchen texanus. The sequence goes on from NC_068322.1 coordinate 942,842, forward strand.
CTGTCTAGGTAGGCAGCTCATATTACATGATCCCTAAAAATGCTGTCTAGGTAGGCAGCTCATATTACATGATCCCTAAAAATGCTGTCTAGGTAGGCAGCTCACATTACATGATCCCTAAAAATGCTGTCTAGGTAGGCAGCTCACATTACATGATCCCTAAAAATGCTGTCTAGGTAGGCAGCTCACATTACATGATCCCTAAAAATGCTGTCTAGGTAGGCAGCTCACATTACATGATCCCTAAAAATGCTGTCTAGGTAGGCAGCTCACATTACATGATCCCTAAAAATGCTGTCTAGGTAGGCAGCTCACATTTCATGATCCCTAAAAATGCTGTCTAGGTAGGCAGCTCACATTACATGATCCCTAAAAATGCTGTCTAGGTAGGCAGCTCATATTACATGATCCCTGAAAATGCTGTCTAGGTAGGCAGCTCACATTACATGATCCCTAAAAATGCTGTCTAGGTAGGCAGCTCATATTACATGATCCCTAAAAATGCTGTCTAGGTAGGCAGCTCACATTACTTGATCACTAAAAATGCTGTCTAGGTAGGCAGCTCATATTACATGATCCCTAAAAATGCTGTCTAGGTAGGCAGCTCACATTACATGATCCCTAAAAATGCTGTCTGGGTAGGCAGCTCATATTACATGATCCCTAAAAATGCTGTCTAGGTAGGCAGCTCACATTACATGATCCCTAAAAATGCTGTCTAGGTAGGCAGCTCACATTACATGATCCCTAAAAATGCTGTCTAGGTAGGCAGCTCACATTTCATGATCCCTAAAAATGCTGTCTAGGTAGGCAGCTCACATTACATGATCCCTAAAAATGCTGTCTAGGTAGGCAGATCACATTATTTAATCCCTAAAAATGCTGTCTAGGTAGGCAGCTCATATTACATGATCCCTAAAAATGCTTGAATGATGCATAAAATCATAAGATGCTGCAAAGTCCTTGGTAGGCAGCTCACTATGTTTTAAAACACAACCATGTAGGGCTCTCCAACATTGATCATTTTGAGTGCTTGTTTTGGGGTAAACTCTGCCTCCAGCACGAATCACAAACTCTAGATGTGTTCATATATGAGTAGATTATTAATATGACTTCAGGCATCTGCTCGTCTGAGCATGGTCACTTTGACTTTAATAAACGGGGGTTTGTTTTTGTTCACAGGTGTTTTCTGATATTTTCTGTGAGAGTTTCCGTCTCTACGCGGGAGGAAACGGGTCTTTATGTGGGAGCGATTCGGGATCTCAGTAAATGATACCCATTGGGGGGTGTAGAGTTACAATTTAACTAATTTTAATCCAAACACATGAAACCGTAGCCGGGCCTGATGCAAGCTGGGCCGGGGCCGAAGCGAGGGGTCGCGCCGGGTTTGTTGCCTTTGGCTGCCGCGCTCGCTGCGGTTTGGGACAGACCTGTCACTCTCGCGAAGCAGATGTTTGTATGAACTGCCAAGAAGAAACAAAAACAGCATTGTGGGATGTGAGCGGAGGAACGGAAAAGCCCGTCTCTTGCTAATGAGAAAACGGCACACTCGATCCGATCGAGCCGATGCGGTCGCTGATGTAATTAGTCTTCAGGGCAATCGCAGCGTGAGAGGAGAGGAGGGGTATTTCTGGGAAGCCCGTGACTGTGCCGTGGTGTTGGGTGTCCTGTGATTTCTGCTAACCCGGGATCATATAACCACCCTCTAATCTCAGAGAGAGAGACAGAGACAGAGAGAGAGAGAGAGAGAGACAGAGAGACAGAGAGAGAGAGAGAGAGAGAGAGAGAGACGAGAGAGAGAGAGAGAGACAGAGAGACAGAGAGAGAGAGAGAGAGAGAGAGAGAGACAGAGACAGAGAGAGAGAGAGACAGAGAGAGAGAGAGAGAGAGAGAGAGAGAGACAGAGAGACAGAGAGACGAGAGAGAGAGAGAGAGAGAGAGAGAGAGAGAGAGAGAGAGAGAGAGAGACAGAGACAGAGAGAGAGAGAGTTTTGTATCAAGTTGTTCATGAGAGCCACAATGTCCTTTCTTTTGCGGGATAATTCAAACATTATATTTTTTATCTCATTAATCTCATTCGACAGCATTTGTGTCATAATGTTGATTAGCACAAAAATGAATTTCGACTGGCCCCTCCTTTTCTGTATAAAAGCACAAATGTGTGTTCCAGTGAGTCACTTCCAATGCAAGTCAATGGGGTTTAATCTGTCAACATTAAAAGTATAGACACAAGACATGAACAATATGTGTGTTAACATGATTTTACTGTCATTAAATCACTCACTGACCACATCTGTGTGAAGATATAAAGAATTATACAACTCTGTTGCCATGACGACGCAACGCCGTAAAATTGCCCCCAATGACTTGCATTGTAAATGTGTCACTGGAACACACATTTGTGCTTTTATACAGAAAACGAGGAACGAGTCGAAATTAACTTTTGTGCTAATAATCAACACTGTCTCAAATGCTGTCGATCAAGATTCACTTGTAATTAACCCGGAATATTCCTTTAATTGATGCATTTCATTTGTCAGATTGAATCAAAAACATGTTGTCATACTGACGGCATATGTGCTATTGATGACATTAATAATAGAAGTAGATTAATCAGTACCGAAAGTTGCTTTTTGGAACTCTGTTACTGAGTGACTCCAGCCAGGTTTCCTTAGCAACCAAATTGGCCCGGTTGCTAGGGAGGGTCTGGGTATCTCAGCGAGTATTGACGCTGACTATCACACCTGGAGTCGTGAGGTTGATTTCAGGGCATGCTGAGTGACTCCAGCCAGGTCTCCTTAGCAACCAAATTGGCCCGGTTGCTAGGGAGGGTCTGGGTATCTCAGCGAGTATTGACGCTGACTATCACACCTGGAGTCATGAGTTTGAATCCAGGGCGTAATGAGTGACTCCAGCCAGGTCTCCTTAGCAACCAAATTGTCCCGGTTGCTAGGGAGGGTAGAGTCACATGGGGTAACCAAATTGGCCCGGTTGCTAGGGAGGGTAGAGTCACATGGGGTAACCTCCTCGTGGTCACTATAATGTGGTTCTCGCTCTCAGTGGGGCGTGTGGTGTGTGACTCCAGTAGGTCTCCTTAACAACCAAATTGGCCTGGTTGCTAGGGAGGGTATCTGGGTATCTCAGCAAGTATTAACGTTGACTATCACACCTGGAGTCGTGAGGTTGATTCCAGGGCGTGCTGAGTGACTCCAGCCAGATCTCCTTAGCAACCAAACTGGCCCGGTTGCTAGGGAGGGTAGAGTCACATGGGGTAACTAAATTGGCCCGGTTGCTAGGGAGGGTAGAGTCACATGGGATAACCAAATTGGCCCGGTTGCTAGGGAGGGTAGAGTCACATGGGGTAATTCAATTGGCCCAGTTGCTAGGGAGGGTAGAGTCACATGGGGTAACCAAATTGGACCGGTTGCTAGGGAGGGTAGAGTCACATGGGGTAATTCAATTGGCCCGGTTGCTAGGGAGGGTAGAGTCACATGGGGTAACCAAATTGGCCTGGTTGCTAGGGAGGGTAGAGTCACATGGGGTAACCAAATTGGGCCGGTTGCTAGGGAGGGTAGAGTCACATGGGGTAATTCAATTGGCCCAGTTGCTAGGGAGGGTAGAGTCACATGGGGTAACCAAATTGGGCCGGTTGCTAGGGAGGGTAGAGTCACATGGGGTAATTCAATTGGCCCAGTTGCTAGGGAGGGTAGAGTCACATGGGGTAACCAAATTGGGCCGGTTGCTAGGGAGGGTAGAGTCACATGGGGTAATTCAATTGGCCCAGTTGCTAGGGAGGGTAGAGTCACATGGGGTAACCAAATTGTCCCTGTTGCTAGGGAGGGTAGAGTCACATGGGGTAACCTCCTCGTGGTGGTGATTAGTGGTTCTCTCAATGGGGCGTGTGGTGAGATGTGTGTGGATCCTGGAGAGTAGCATGAGTTATCGGTATCGGTGAAATCCACTATTTAATAATCAATGTTGTTAATGTACAGTAGCACCAAAAAGCACATGGATGTTTTGGACTTTAAACATGTTTCTCAGCACATGTAACTAAACAGGCGTGTGTGTTTGTGTGTGCTTTAGAACTTTGCTGAAAACACAATGAAGGAGCTTTTGGGCTGGTACGGGTACGATAAAGTGGACCTGCAGGAGTCCGACACCTCCGATATACAGAACCATCCCAAACGCAATCATATATCTGTACTTAAAGGTAAACGCACACTGGCACGGTGGCATGCTGTTGGCATTTCATACCAGCTCGTAACTCTCGTGCATTTGTTCTTTAGAGAATTCAGTGCCAATCGCAGTCGAGAGGAAGGTGGCATCATCCTCCTCAGAGCCCGTCAGAAACGGTGAGAGAGATTCAGCAGCCGTCCCGCTCTCACCTTCATCATCGCCATACTCTTCCTCGGCCTCGCCAGCGAGTGAAGGAGCAACACAACATGAACATCATCGTGCCGCTCATCAAACCTTCTGCTGGTGTGGAACTCAAAACACACATTCACAAACGCATTTGTCGAGCCTGATAATGTTTTAATGTTTTTGTAAATGCTCGTCTCTTCAGTGGAGGACGTCCAGAACGATGAGATCGTGGTGTGTTTGGTGTCAGAAGGAGGGAATGAAGCGTTATTCTCTGCTCATGGGTTCAGAGCTCAAGAGCTTCTGCAGCGAAAAGTGTTTCGCTGCCTGTCGGCGTGCATACTTCAAACGAAATAAGGTAAAAGCCCCAACAGAGGTGTGATTATATATCTACAGTATTTTAACAGAGTTCTCCTTTTCATCATTTCGGACATTGACCCATTAATAGAGATGTCATCAAATCACTTTACAATCAACACATACTGCATGTGTTTACTGAACTACAGCACTGACAAATCCACACACACACACACACACACACACACACACACACACACACACACACACACACACACACACACACACACACTCTCTCTCACACTCACACACACACTCACACTCACACACACACACACACACACACACGCACACACACATACCTACTTAACCACAAAATGAGGTCGTATGACAGAATACCCTAACTTTGGGGACACCCCTTTCTAGAGGGTCTAGAGACAAAAGAAAAACATGACTGCACTTCAGGAGACGCTCTCATTACAAATATCACTTGATATTTTCAATAAAACCTTTCCTTAAAGACCTGACAAATTACCTTCACTTTAGGGACAGTATTTTTATGTCACTTTTAGGGACATACACAAACTCTGATCAAGTCAAACTTTTAGGACTTTGTGGTGATACACAAACTCTGATCAAGTCAAACTTTTAGGACTTGATAATTAAATAATATTAGAGGGTGAAAATGCTACAAAAAATTTATTCCAAGTAGGCAGAAACATGCTTCAATGCAAAGTTCTCATATTGACAAGAAATGTACAAGCCAGCACAGAGATATCATTGTTAGAAAGTAAAATATCAGTTTCTTCAGGGTTGAGGATTAGACAACTGAATTTTTATTTGGACTTTGAGATGCCACAATTAGACAGGCAAGCCACAATTCTTCTCACTATTAACTTGAATTGCTGTATAACCTTAAGAAAAAAAAATGGTTTGAACCAAATTCAGCAGTGAGAACCAATATTGCAACCAACTGATGATGTCATCGTGCTTGAATCAGCAAAAACTTATGTGCTAGTTATTTTACTTCTAAGTGCATCCCCAAGTACAGGTTGCTGTGTCACTCATGTGACTCATGCCACAGATCTATTGACACCGAACTCCAACCACCTCCTGCAGGTAGTGCTGATGTCATGGTTGGGAGGATTACTTTGAAATGTATTCCACTACAGATTACAGAATACAGGCTGGAAAATGTAATTTGTAACATGTACCATTAGATTACTCAAGGTCAGTAATTTATTCAAAATACTTTGGATTACTTCAGCACTGGTAGATTTTTTTTCACTTGTTTTGACTATAAAAACTCAAAATACACATGTTAAAAATACATTCTCTGAAAAACTGAAATATCTTATGCAGTGTTGTTTCTAAAACAAGATCACATTTATATGGATAAATATTCCTTCCATCTGAAAGCACTGAATATTAAAAGAAACAAATGACAATAAAATGCAAATTAATCTCTTTGATCTACAAAGTGGAAAACTAATATTACTAATATTTTGTATTTTAAATACGTAATCCCATTACATGTATTCCGCTTTCTCCCCAAACCTGTCCAGCATGACACATTAACAACTTTTCATGCCATCCTAAACTGCCAGTGTAAAAGCCCTCAAAACCCACACTATAGCGGACTCCAGCGCTACACACACACTCCACTTAATAGACATTTCGAGGACTCAGACGCTACACACACTCCACTTAATAGACACTTCGAGGACTCAGACGCTACACACACTCCACTTAATAGACACTTCGAGGACTCAGACATTACACACACTCCACTTAATAGACATTTCGAGGACTCAGACGCTACACACACTCCACTTAATAGACACTTCGAGGACTCAGACGTTACACACACTCCACTTAATAGACATTTCGAGGACTCAGACGCTACACACACTCCACTTAATGTCACTTCGAGGACTCGGACGCTACACACACTCCAATTAATAGACACTTCGAGGACTCCAGACGCTACACACACTCCAATTAATAGACACTTTGAGGACTCGGACGCTACACACACTCCACTTAATAGACATTTCGAGGACTCAGACGCTACACACACTCCACTTAATAGACACTTCGAGGACTCAGACGTTACACACACTCCACTTAATAGACATTTCGAGGACTCAGACGCTACACACACTCCACTTAATGTCACTGAGGACTCGGACGCTACACACACTCCAATTAATAGACACTTCGAGGACTCAGACGCTACACACACTCCACTTAATAGACACTTCGAGGACTCAGACGCTACACACACTCCACTTAATAGACACTTCGAGGACTCAGACGCTACACACACTCCACTTAATAGACACTTCGAGGACTCAGACGCTACACACACTCCACTTAATGTCACTTCGAGGACTCAGACGCTACACACACTCCACTTAATGTCACTTCGAGGACTCAGACGCTACACACACTCCAATTAATAGACACTTCGAGGACTCAGACGCTACACACACTCCAATTAATAGACACTTCGAGGACTCAGACGCTACACACACTCCACTTAATGTCACTCGAGGACTCAGACGCTACACACACTCCACTTAATAGACACTTCTAGGACTCAGACGCTACACACACTCCACTAATAGACACTTCGAGGACTCAGACGCTACACACACTCCAATTAATAGACACTTCTAGGACTCAGACGCTACACACACTCCACTTAATAGACTCTTCTAGGACTCAGACGCTACACACACTCCACTTAATAGACTCTTCTAGGACTCAGACGCTACACACACTCCAATTAATAGACACTTTGAGGACTCAGACGCTACACACACTCCACTTAATAGACACTTCGAGGACTCAGACGCTACACACACTCCACTAATAGACACTTCGAGGACTCAGACGCTACACACACTCCAATTAATAGACACTTCTAGGACTCAGACGCTACACACACTCCACTTAATGTCACTCGAGGACTCAGACGCTACACACACTCCAATTAATAGACACTTCGAGGACTCAGACGCTACACACACTCCAATTAATAGACACTTCGAGGACTCAGACGCTACACACACTCCACTTAATAGACACTTCTAGGACTCAGACGCTACACACACTCCAATTAATAGACACTTCTAGGACTCAGACGCTACACACACCCAATTAATAGACACTTCGAGGACTCAGACGCTACACACACTCCACTTAATAGACTCTTCTAGGACTCAGACGCTACACACACTCCACTTAATAGACTCTTCTAGGACTCAGACGCTACACACACTCCAATTAATAGACACTTTTGAGGACTCAGACGCTACACACACTCCACTTAATAGACTCTTCTAGGACTCAGACGCTACACACACTCCACTTAATAGACTCTTCTAGGACTCAGACGCTACACACACTCCAATTAATAGACACTTCGAGGACTCAGACGCTACACACACTCCACTTAATAGACTCTTCTAGGACTCAGACGCTACACACACTCCAATTAATAGACACTTTGAGGACTCGACGCTAACAAACTCGCCTTGAATGACTCTTTGGGGACTCTGATACTGATATACAAACAATTGAGGATAGAAAAACACACCACACTGTATTGTACTAGCAAACTTTTTTAAATTGACTTTGCAATATATAACATTGACAGGATGTTGCAAAGAATATTACATGCAAATGCACTGCATGCACAATCATTCTCTTAATCCTAAGAAATGCCAAGATGTTGAAAGAGCAGTGAACACATTGTAGAAGATAAAATATAATATATAACCTAGATCGAGAACCTTGGCCTAAACAATTAACTATATCTTCATTCCTCCCTCTTTTCCTCTACTTCACTTTCACTCCTCCCTCTTTTTGTCTACTTCACTTTCACTCCTCCCTCTTTTGTCTACTTCACTTTCACTCCTCCCTCTTTTCCTCTACTTCACTTTCACTCCATCTTTTCCTCTACTTCACTTTCACTCCTCCCTCTTTTCCTCTACTTCACTTTCACTCCTCCCTCTTTTCCTCTACTTCACTTTCACTCCTCCCTCTTTCCTCTACTTCACTTTCACTCCTCCCTCTTTTCGCCTACTTCACTATCACTCCTCCCTCTTTTTGTCTACTTCACTTTCACTCCTCCCTCTTTTGTCTACTTCACTTTCACTCCTCCCTCTTTCCTCTACTTCACTTTCACTTCCCTCTTTTCCTCTACTTCACTTTCACTCCCTCTTTTCCTCTACTTCACTTTCACCTCTCCTTTTCCTCTACTTCACTTTCACTCCTCTCTTTTCCTCTACTTCACTTTCACCTCCCTCTTTTCCTCTACTTCACTTTCACGCTCCATCTTTTCCTCTACTTCACTTTCACTCCTCCCTCTTTTCGCTCTACTTCACTTTCACTCCTCCCTCTTTTCCTCTACTTCACTTTCACTCCTCCATCTTTTCCTCTACTTCACTTTCACGCCTCCATCTTTTCCTCTACTTCACTTTCACTTCCCTCTTTTCCTCTACTTCACTTTCACTCTCCTCTTTTCCTCTACTTCACTTTCACCTCCTCTTTTCCTCTACTTCACTTTCACCTCCATCTTTTCGCTCTACTTCACTTTCACGCCTCCCTCTTTTCCTCTACTTCACTTTCACTCCTCCCTCTTTTCGCTCTACTTCACTTTCACTCCTCCCTCTTTTCCTCTACTTCACTTTCACTCCTCCCTCTTTTCGCCTACTTCACTTTCACTTCCCTCTTTGTCTACTTCACTTTCACTCCTCCTCTTTCCTCTACTTCACTTTCACTCCTCCTCTTTTCCTCTACTTCACTTTCACTCCTCCCTCTTTTCCTCTACTTCACTTTCACTCTCCTCTTTTCGCTCTACTTCACTTTCACCTCCTCTTTTCCTCTACTTCACTTTCACTCCTCCCTCTTTTCCTCTACTTCACTTTCACTCTCCCTCTTTTCCTCTACTTCACTTTCACTCCTCCCTTTTGTCTACTTACTTCACTCTCCCTTTTGTCTACTTCACTCTCCTCTTTTTGTCTACTTCACTTTCACTCCTCCCTCTTTTCATCTACTTCACTTTCACTCCTCCCTCTTTCCTCGCCTACTTCACTTTCACTCCTCCCTCTTTTCCGCCTACTTCACTTTCACTCCTCCCTCTTCATCCCTTTCACTTCTACTTTTAACAACTGTTTTTTCAAGAGAAATGAAAAGTGTTAAACACATAGTGGTGAACAGCTTATGAAACAAAATTCAAAAAAGTGCTGAATATTGAAAAGTCATTTTACTTCTACACGGCTACAAAGCACCCTTTTTTTTGAGAGTTGTGATCCTGTTTCAGCACATAGTTTTTCAGGCCAGTCCATGTTCTGCTCCTTCAAAGCCTCTGGCTCTGCTTCAATGCATCTTTCACAGTCTTGCTTACCAGGAACTTTGCATGTCTTGATGAACCTCATCATGTGCCTTTCTATTGCTTTTACCTCAATGTCCTCCCATTTTCTTTTTGGAGCCTTTAAAGAACCTGAAAAAATAAGGAAATAAAGTTTTAAATCAGAACCAATCATGACATATTGTAATCTGTAGATTATTAGAAAATGTGAAAAGCCCTCAGATGCTTATTGCTCAGGGATGCCAACTGCTTACATTTCAGGAAAATTCCCAGCTTTGAAACCAAAATCAGTCACCTACATGATGTGTGTTTGAAAGAGTTTGTGTCGAGTGAGGATGGGGCCCAAATGGCCAATGGCAGTTAGTAATATTTGTGCTATTCTTTGATCGATCTGACAGGAGTGCAGTTTTCGATAAACAGCTGAGAATAAGGTGAGGCTGCCTATGATCACATAATAGTATTAACACAATAATATTAATCTTCTGCTAAAGGTGCTGTTTCTGTCCTGGTAATGTTGTAATTAAAATGACAAACAAAATTATCACGCTATCGTATGGGATTAATTAGTAAATTGTTCTTAATCGTGAGTAATGCATTTACCGCTAGGTTCTTGATGTCCCAGTGTGTATACTGGGAGGACTTTTATAATGACGTTTATGTTGTGTGGCATTAGATGACTTCACCAATCCAATGTTACTTTCAGTTTTTTCCTGCCTTTCCACAGGTGTGAATGTGGGTTAATACACACAAGGTTTTTTAATAATACTCTTTTACAAGTGGTGTATGCTTTTTTGAAACACTAAGTTTGAGTCATTGCAGTTTATATTGGTTATAATGATGCAAGTTCCTTGTGGCAATTCATGAGCATATGTTAACCGCTATTTACCCTTTCATTTGCATAATAGTGCACATATTCATGAACGTGGCTGTATGGTTGCTGTGCAAAACCAAAAAGAAAGCTATATACTTCCAACTGATTAATATTGTGGAGGATGAGTGTTAAAGAGATTTAATGCCCATTTTAGGACTGCATAATACATTTAATTTATTGATATATCAAGGGCTTGCAAAAATTACATTATTTTAATACTTTAACTTTCATGATGACTTTTTCTTACACAATTCCCACATTGAATGAAGTCACAACAATTGGATCAAAAATAAAAATAGACTCATTCAGAATATCCCACAATATGCTGAAATTAACTATATTCATTTATTTTACAAAGCAAATACAAATAATTGCATTTTGATATCAATCGTAAATGGCATAAATAAATACAGTCAGGTCCATAAATATTGGGACATGGACACAATTCGAATCTGTTTGGCTCTATACACCACCACAATGGATTTGAAATGAAACTAACAAGATGTGCTTTTAACTGCAGACTTTCAGCTTTAATCTGAGGGTATTTATCAGGTGAGCTGTGTAGGAATTACAACAGTGTGCATATGTGCCTCCCACTTTTGAGGGACCAAAAGTAATGGGACAGATTAACAATCATAAATCAAACTTTCACTTTTAATACTTGGTTGCAAATCCTTTGCAGTCAATTAAAGCCTGAAGTCTGGAACGCATAGACATCACCAGACGCTGGGTTTCATCCCTGGTGATGCTCTGCCAGGCCTCTACTGCAACTGTCTTCAGTTCCTGCTTGTTCTTGGGGCATTTTCCTTCAGTTTTGTCTTCAGCAAGTGAAATGCATGCTCAATCGGATTCAGGTCAGGTGACTGACTTGGCCATTGCATAACACTCCACTTCTTTCCCTTGAAAAACTCTTTGGTTGCTTTCAGAGTACGCTTCTGGTCATTGTCCATCTGTACTGTGAAGCTGTCCAATGAGTTCTGAAGCATTTGGCTGAATATGAGCAGATAATATTGTCCTAAACACTTCAGAATTCATCCTGCTGCTTTTTTCAGCAGTCACATCGTCAATAAATACAAGAGAACCAGTTCCATTGGCAGCCATACATGCCGACGCCATGACACTACCACCACCATGCTTCACTGATGAGGTGGTATGCTTTGGATCATGAGCAGTTCCTTTCCTTCTCCATACTCTTCTCTTCCCATCACTCTGGTACAAGTTGTTCTTTGTCTCATCTGTCCATAGGATGTTGTTCCAGAACTGTGAAGGCTTTTTTAGATGTTGTTTGCAAACTCTAATCTGGCCTTCCTGTTTTTGAGGCTCACCAATGGTTTACATCTTGTGGTGAACCCACTGTATTCACTCTGGTGAAGTCTTCTTGATTGTTGACTTTGACACACATACACATACCTCCTGGAGAGTGTTCTTGATCTGGCCAACTGTTGTGAAGGGTGTTTTCTTCACCAGGGAAAGAATTCTTCGGTCATCCACCACAGTTGTTTTCCTGTGGTCTTCCGGTCTTTTGGTGTTGCTGAGCTCACCGGTGTGTTCTTTTCTTTTTAAGAATATTCCAAACAGTTGATTTGGCCACACCTAATGTTTTTGCTATCTCTCTGATGGGTTTGTTTTGATTTTTCAGCCTAATGATGGCTTGCTTCACTGATAGTGACAGCTCTTTGGCTCTTATAGTGAGAGTTGACAGCAACAGATTCCAAATGCAAATAGCACACTTGAAATGAACTCTGACCTTTATCTGCTCCTTGTAAATGGGATAATGAGGGAATAACACACACCTGGCCATGGAACAGCTGAGTAGCCAATTGTCCCATTACTTTTGGTCCCTTAAAAGTGGGAGGCACATATACAAACTGTAGTAATTCCTACACCGCTCACCTGATTTGGATGTAAATACCCTCAAATTAAAGCTGAAAGTCTGCAGTTAAAGCACATCTTGTTCGCTTCATTTCAAATCCATTGTGGTGGTGTATAGAGCCAAAAAGATTTGAATTGTGTCGATGTCCCAATATTTATGGACCTGAATGTATATTGTAAGTGACCTGCATGCAATTTGGAACAAAAGACAACTTTGTGATCTCTGGGATAGATCAGAAATACTGTAGGCACCAATGCTCTTTTGGGAAACACAGCCCTGATCTTTCCCATTATACATTTTAAAATTAATTTCAATTTAAAAGGTAAAATTTTAGCACTTTCAAAATCAGTGATTATTCATGATTAATGATGTAAAATTATGTGATTCATCACGATTAAAACTTTTAATTGACCGACAGCACTAGTTGTAATAAAAAACACAAGATTGTGTCATATTCTTATAAACAGCATTGTTTTATACTATGCATATGTTCTGTGATTAATGAATACAATTGTAATTACATAAAAAAAAGATGTGTGAAAATATAGAAGTTCTAACAAAAGCCAGCAAAACAGCTTAAACCTTACTGAATGTACATTTAAATCATTTACTTTCTTTAAACTTGCAGTCTATTTTCCTAAAGAAAGCCCAGAGGCATACCCCAAGATATAAAACAACCTTTTTACTCCGAACTGGCCTCCCTGATTGTTGTCTTTAGTTAATATAAAAGTAATTCTTGGTGATTAAATGATTGGTTAAAACTTTGCTTACTTTGATCCTTTTGTGATCCAGACAGTTGAGCCGCCTCTTCTGGGGATGCTGACTGAGATGGGTCGCTGCAATCCTCCTCATCACTTGACATATCATTAATCTAGGGGTTCAAATTGTTCTAAAAGAAAGCATTGATGAATGAAAATATAATATCATCATAGCATCATACTTTCAAATGTAATTTTTTTTCTTACATTTTCTGTCAAAAACTTGCATAGACAAAAATATTAGCATAGACATGCAAGCATGCTCATACCATTTGGGTCAATTTCAATCTCATCAAGCTGCCTTTTCCTTTGAAGTCTGAGAGTGTTCCCTTTCCATTGCTAACAAGACCTTGCTCATCTTTGCCAGCTGCAGCGCCCTCCGTAAGCTGTAATATTGTCTGTGGATTCTGATATCATGACCGAGGAAATCAGCCAATTGATCTGCTTCGCTCTCATCAAGGTTCAAGATTTTTGACATGGTTGCTATGTGTTTCCTCAGCTTAGTTGATGACAGTGCTTCTGGATTCTTTATGCCACATTCCTGAGCAGCTCTGTAAATGCACTCTCCTCCTCGGTATGCAGGCATTGCTCCTGATCTGGCAAACAGAAAAGGATTCTCAGCTGGGACTTCACAAACCTCACGTGTTTCAACAAGCAGCTCCATGGCAGAAACCATTGAAGGCTTGAGAAGCACAGGAACCTTTCTCCCTCGCTTACCACGGATCTCAACTCGGTGAAGTGCAGACACAACTTTCTCTCGAACTCCGAAAGACAGATCGCTAGGGTCTTCATGTAGCTCAGAAGAATCCCTGCTTTTAAAAGCTGCCAAAAGCATTCGTGGATACCTCACCTTCTCTTCTTCTGTTGAACAGGATGACTTGCGCCAATGTGACCTTAGCAAGAGCTGAATAGCTTTTTGCCGATGGGCAGTTTCTGAGCTTGCTTAGGAACTGTTTGTGTTTCTTTTCCAGATGTGCATGCAGAACTTTGACATCTTGAGTGAAAGGAATGATCTGAGGCGTGTTCCACTTGGCTTCTTTTAAAGTAGTTAAAGCACCAGCAGAAATGTATTCGCTCCATCTTGCCTGGTGTATTTTTCTGAAGTCTCGAGCACACTCAGCACGCTGATGGTCTCCGCGACATCATGGCATTGCTCTCAACAATACTACAGATCTTGTTTAAAGAATGACCAAGTTTGAGAGCTAGAGAGGGAATGCGGTAGCAGTTTTCTCTTCATCATAGCCAGATACAACTTTAACAGCTGAAATGACTTGTTTGAAATTTGCTGGAATGATGAAGTCCACCATAGATCTTAGCCGAGTAATCTTCCTTGCTTCAAGAAGAAGTCTGCCAACTTCTCTCATCTTCTGTCTGATGTAGTCATGTTTATTAACATCAGATCCCATCCTATTAAACATGTGCTCCCCAGTTGCATGATGCAGCAGTCAGAGTGAACAACACGGGAAACTTCATCATAGTTCATAATGGAAAGTATATTCTTTAAACCTTTGCTCACTTCTAAACCAACTGGAGTTTTCAGAGCTTAGAGTGATCGGACTCTTTTCCTGCCCTTGGATTCATCATCTTTAGGTTTCAGAGGACAGTTCTTTAAATGTTTCCAAAGGCTACGCTTGTTGTAAAGCCCTTGGCAGTAAACACAGTGAATGAAATCCTTGGCTTTTTTGTTTCTTTTGGACGGTAGCAGGCAACCATCTCTCCATGTCCATTTCTTGCCACATCTGTGTTGTGGGCAAAGTTGCCCTTTTTCTAAGGAGGTTTAACTGATTCAGCTCTCTTTAGAATGTTTTGGAAACGAACTGCCTTTTGCAACGCCCACTTCATTGCGTATGGACAGATTCAAGGTGTCTTGCCATTTTTGAAAAGGCTTAGAGCAATAAAGACAATACTGCTTCTTATATGACTTATGCATCCTGCACAGGTGATGGCATTGATTGAATAAAAGACCTATCTTCAGAAGAGGGGTCTGTCTCTTTGGTTTTGCATTGCACTTTAGCATTTGGTGATGGTGTTGTCACGTCTGTGTCTGATGAACTGCTTGTATCTTTATAGCTTTGTGAAAAGGTGAAGTTGGATTTTTCAGAGAACTTTTGACCATACCTTTTCCAGAAGTCTTTTCATTAGCTTCATCTAAGCTACTTTCAACCATGCTATATCCAGAAGCACTATCATCTGATTCGCCTGAGCTGCTCTTGGGTACATAGTCAACATCGCTGTAGTCTGTAACATCTGAATCACTGAGGGCTTTCCATGAGTACTGAAAAGAGAACAACACATGATGAAAATAAGGATGTACAATTTCAGTAAGTTTCAGTGCTCAAATAAGGGGAGTGAACTTTTAAATAAGATAAGGTGTTAGTAGTCTATGGGCATTATGTGGTTTCTGTAAATCTAATTAGCATTGTACTGTGGTTACTTAAGTGTAATGACAAGCAAGACACTCTTTCAGGTTATCATACAAGCATTAAAAATGCTGCATAGCATGTCACGCACTCTCACATAATTTCTCTAATAATCTAAAATGCCCTTCTTTGGAGAGTAATATGTGATTGGAATTTGAGTGCACAAAAATTTTTATCAAATAATTATGGTTGGACATTTATGTAATAATAGTGACTTATCTTAATAGAGATATTAAGACTGGGTGGCCGCTTCATCTCCACCGATATACTGTATATATTTATATAGAAATAAAGTGTCAACTGGTGGAGATTTTTTTATATTGTTAATATCATTGTATGTAAATATCTAATGCTTCACCTGGTTGCACTGACAGACAAACATGCAGAAAGATGAACACACAAAATGCGGACAGCATTGAATTTGATCATTCAAGAAGAGGAATGTATTTTATATAAAAATGTGCCGCTTTCTCATGTTCTCACTAGGGCTGGTTTATAGGATGATTTAATTGTATATCGATGAATAGAGCTGGGTAGTTTCCAAATATTTTAAACAGTATCCCATTTACCATGATTTTAAAAACGTGCTAATCGAAAAATTAAACAATTAAAATCATTTCGGATTTTAGAGACAGGCTGTGTCAATTTTCATTGCTCTGTTGATTGCTCTACATGTTCTCTAAATAGAATCAGCGGATGACATCAACGGATGATCACTTTTGCACTGATATTCCTGGCCAAATTGAGAACAGATACTAAGGATGTCTGCATACTATTTACATGTCACAGCAAGCATTGTCCTACATAAAGACATTGGAGTAAGCCATGTGGATGAATCTGCTTGTTTTAGGTGCTTATGCCTCAAGTTGGCTGGAGTTTGTTTTGTGGAATATTTCTACAGGACATTGAGTGAGTTTGACTGCACAAAGAACTGAATAGATGCTTTGTGCAGGTTCCGCTAGCGCTGGAGCTTGTTTTGTGCAGGCCCAGACCTTCAAGACAATTAAGTGGATGAATCTACACTTTTTTGTGTGTTTATTCCGCTTTATGGGCTGGAGTTTGTTTTATAGATGATCTTCTGATGTGTAATTCTGTTTAAAAAAATTGTGTGGAAGCACCGGACTTGAGCAATCTGATGGCAAGTTTGTCGCAGGGACTATCGTGAGGCGTACATGGACTGTTTGAGTTTAGAGGGATGGACACCAATTGGTGATGTTGTGCTTAGGGTTAATGCACATGTTTTTCTTTTTTTTGCTGGGGAAAGTTCGGGGTTGATTGTTGCACCAATGTGGAATGTGGTCTTTATAATTACATTTTTATCTAATTTCTCTACTATGTTAATGTCAAATACTAATATGAGTGGATTGTCACTTCCACATGGAATGTGAATGGTTGGGACACCCCATAAAAAGAAGGAAGGTTATTTATTTTCTTAAAAACGAAGAAATAGGATATAGTGTTTCTTAAAGAAACACAAGTTTTCTGCAGGAAGCTGAACATTTTGGGAAGATATGGGATGGACATGTTTTCTTTAGTGCTGGCTCGAGTAAGAGCAGGGGAGTCATTACATTGATAAGTAAACATCTACAATTCAAATGTCTCCAACGGATTAAAGTTAAATTAGAGTCATTATTTTTTTTTTGAAATTCAGGGCAAAGGTTGATTTTGGCTAATATTTCTGCACATAACAATGTGCATTATAACAATATAATGTTGGGAGGAGACTTTAATCTATTGATGGATTCAGTCCTTGATCATAGTAAAGGAAAAGTGTGTAAGTCCCCTAGAGCAACATCTACGCTTCAGAGGATGTGTACAAATCTTGGTCTTACAGATATTTGGAGACTTTTGAACCCATATGGTAGGGTCTATACATTTGAATCCATATGGTAGGGACTATACATCTTAGTCTCTGATCACACTCTGGTGAGTTTAAAGGTGTTGCCACATACAGAGAGAAAAAAAAAAAGAATATAGTTGGTGTTTTAATGTTTCCCTTTGCAAAATTCTGAGTTCCAACTAATTTTAAAGTCCGAAATCATTGTTTATATGGAGTCCAACTGGTCCTCATTATCTTCTGTGGGCGTGGCTTGTAGACACTTAAGGCATTTCTTAGGGGTCGGATCATACAGTATGCCTCATTCATCAAAAAATCCAAAGCATGAGAACTCGTGGAGTTGGAGGGGAATATTAAAAGTGCCGAGGCAGAGCTGAAGCTGCCAAATGTCGCCTGATGGCCTCAGAGAATTGACCCGATTGAAATACAGATATAATACTATTTTGTCATACTTTGAGTCGGGGACAAAGCAGGGAAGCTTTTGGCTAGATATATAAAGGAAAGAGTCTTTTTCTACCATTCCCTCAATTAAATCTGCTGCTGGTGAAATATTTACCATTGATATTAATAATACTTTTAAAGAAATCTATCTTGATCTTTATAGTTCCATGTTTTCGCCTACTGATGAAGATATTAGAAATTTTGTGGAACCATTAGATCTCCCTAAACTGTTGACTGAGCAAACATTTTTTATTGATTCTGGAGATAAACTTGGAGGAGCTTACAGGTAATTAAGCCCTTACCTACAGGCAAGGCTCTGGGGTCTAAATTCTATTTAACTGGTCTAAATCTGAAACTTTGGCTCTGACAGCATACTGCTCTAGAAACAGCTTTTCATCTGACATCTTTCAGTGGCCCAAACAGGGCATTTAGTATTTGGGTATTTTATTCCCAGCAAATTTATGTGAATTTATGTTAATTTTGACCATTTAAAAAAAAATTTGAGGGATGTGGGCAGGTGGGGTATGTTGGTTAATTGTATATGTTTTTAAGTCATCAAGTATTTTATTTGGACTGTTTGTTTATATGCTGTCTGTTGTTATTTTATGTTTGACCACTGGAATGTATGTGTGGTTGCAGGTGGTGGGGGTACATAAATGTTAAAAGTTGTTTAAATTGAGTTCTATTTCATTTTTAGGAGGCAGTAACTGCATTACCCAAGCATAAAACAAACACAAATTAATGTGCATGTACCAGAAGCTAAACTGGTATGGCTGACATCCACAGATTGTCTACTAAATGTGTATACCCACCTCCCTTAATGAGACAGGCTCAGGTTCCTGTGATAAGCCATTCCCTGCGGTGGATGCAGCACAGGGCAAAGGTGATGAGGATTGTGCACATTAAGTGGTGAATGTGATGGTGTATCAGATGTGCATACTTCAGTGGGTGACGGGACAGCTGGAAAACATAATCAGAAGTAATATCATATGGACTAAATGAAAGGCTCAAAAGTACCAAAAAAGCACCTGTAAAGAAATTGAGGTGTTAATTATTTGTGATGCGCCTGTGTTCATATATATTACTCACCGAGCAATCTTTTGTGACAGCTGTTTAGTGACCTGATCATGCAATAGCTTGAGATGTTTCTTTTCACTCTCATTCCTCTCAGTCTCTGCTCTTTTAAAGCTATTATAACAATCTTCATGATGTTGTCGCAACTTTGACATTCTTGATTGAAACCGCTGCTGTAGATATAAAAGAGGTATTTAGCTTAAGCCAAGAGTAAAATATACATTGTCAATGTTAAAAACTGTGGCACCTAAAGACATTTAAGCATCACTGAGGTGAGCCAAAAGGTAAGATGTATGTTTTGTTAATTTAACGAAGTTGTTTTATTTTTGGTAAGCACTGCTCTGGTATAGTTGAGGGAAAAGTGAGGACAAGTCAAAGAAATTTGGTATCACTTCTCACTTGACTTGTTAACACTTACATTAAGCCGTGGAAGGGAAGAATGTGACCAGAAGTGAAGATTATCATAACTTTTAATTCTGTTATTTTCTTATAAACATCATTAATTTAGCTTGGGAAGACATTAATGGCCGGACTGCAGTTGTGTCGATTACATTGGGACTATCAAAATTTGGTACCTGTTGACTTGCATTGTAATGGACCTACAGAGCTGAGATATTCTTCTAAAAATCTTTATTTGTGTTCTGCTGAAGAAAGAAAGTCATATTCATCTGTGATGGCATGAATATAATGAAAGAATTGTTATTTTAGGGTAAACTACTCCTTTAAGAGTTAGTTATATTGTTTTAATGCATTGTAAAATCCGCCTCTAAGCTTCAAAATTACCCATTTTGTCATTACAAGGAGTGAAGCAGAATTAACTGTACTTACCGATTTCTGTGGGCCCAAACTGCTGACTGATTTTACATCACTGGATTCTGTTGACGGTTCATTTAAAGACTGGAGAAATATGAGACCGCAGAAACACATTAGCAATTAATGACAGGAAAAGGCATCATATATTGCTGCTTATGAATTCTAGCATTTTCTTTTATGGTACCTTGGCTCTCCACTGCCAGTCCGAGTCAGCCATAGTTGTAAGTGATTTCTTCACCTGGTAAAATGTCTCAGTACAGCAAATAGACAAAGATGAGGCTTTTTCTTCACTTCAACAGTTCTCATTTTGCAAGTTGGATTTTTGTGCTCATCGCTGACAAGTCTTCCCAGGGACTTGTCTTCCTTGGATGCATCCATACTATATAAACACACACACTTACCATTAAATGTATGCAAGACATATACAGAAGTGTTTTTCACATCTACAGTCTGTTTTATATTAAAGGCACAGTTCACTATAATTCTCTCATCATTTACTCGCCTCATATGACTTTCTGTCTCCTGTGGTAATCATTTTTGACGTGTTTTGGTCCTTACAATGTAAGCCAATGGAGTCCAAAGCTTTCAAGCTCAAAAAGGTTATAAAGGGAAAACATACAGCTGCTCAAAAAAATTTAATATTGTGGAAAATTCATTCAAAAGTGGAACTTTCTATATTCTAGATTCATTTCACATAAAAAATTATTGTTGCAATCTTGATGATTACTGCTTACAGCTCATAGAAATAAAAAATCCAGTATCTCAATATATTAGAATACAGAATTTATAATACAGAAATATCAACCTGAGAAGAGTTTTAATCAGCTAATTAACTCAAAACACCTGCAAAGGTTTCCCGAGCCTTTAATCTCCGCCTGGTTCAGTACACACAACCACAATCATGGGGAAGACTGGTGACTTGACAGTTGTCCAGACGACACTCATTGACATCCTCCACTAGGAGGGTAAGCCACAGAAGGTCATTGCTGAATGAGTGCTGTTCCATTCCAAGACCAGAGACAACGCCAGAACCGTCTTACCTGGGTTAAAGGAGAAGAACTGGACCGCTGCTCAGTGGAGAGGCCAGTGTGAAGTTTCCACAGTCAGTGATGATATGGGGTGCCATGTCATCTGCTGGTGTTGGTCCACTGTTTTCTCTCAAGCTCAGAGTCAATTCAGCCGCCTACCAGGATATTTTAGAGCAATTCATGCTTCCATCTGCTGACAAGGTTTTTGGAGATGCTGATTTCCTTTTCCAGCAGGACTTGGCACCTGCCCACAGAGCCAGAACTACAAGTAACTGGTTTTCTAACAATGGTATTACTGTGCCCAACAATACAGACAAGCTGATGGCCGCTATCAAAGCATCCTGTGCTTCCAGAACACCTCGGCAGTGCCACAGACAGATTGCCTCCATGCCACGCCACATTGATGCAATAATTTGTGCAAAAAGAGCCCTGACCAAGTATTGAGTGCATAAATTAAAATACTTTTCAGAAGGTTGACATTTCTGTATTATAAATTCTTTATTCTAATATTTTGAGATACTGGATTTTTTATTTCCATGAGCTGTAAGCTGTAATTATCAACATTAAAACCAAAAAAAAAAATTTCATGTGTAAGGAATCTAGAATATATGAAAGTTCCAATTTTTAACTTTTCCATGATATTCACATTTTTTAGATGCACCTGTACCTCTCAAGTGTTTAGTCCATGTCTTCTGAAGTGATAAAATTAGCTTTGGGTGAGAATTCAACCCAAATATGTCATTATTCTCTATAAATCCTCCGCTGTAGTTCATGAGAGAAGCTGGTTTACGGTTGTTTGCACTTGACACATGTGCAGAGCACTCTACATTTCAAATGTGAAAGGAGTTATTCATTAATAAAGATTTATAGGAATGATGACTTAAATTGGGAGTCAGATAGAATAAGAATGAGTAAATGATGAGAGAATGATCATTATTGGTAAAATTGGCCCTTTTACTCTCTTGAAGAAAAAGATCTCTTTGAGTTTCCCTGCTACATCAAGTCAACAGTTCTTGATGTACTTACCACCAATATTTTCCATGCCACTGAAAATCAAACAAGAATGTGCTCTCAGTTTCAGTGTAGTTTTTAGTTCGTTCAAGACTCTCCTTTGAACTCAGAAGTTCACCTCTGTATTCAAGAACAAAGTCTCCTCTGCAGAAAGATTCAGTGGTGAAAACGCCACGCCTAAAGCAGAAAAAAACATTATTTTGATTACTGTTACAGGGTGTCTGCAATCTCATTTAATAAGTAAAATGGAAATATCTGAAATGTACTAACATTTTACTAATTCAACAGTTCAGCTGCAATACAAAAGTAATCCAAAGTACTTATATTTGAATTGTCTTGCCTTTATATTTGCTGATGTACTGCTCTTGAAGACCAGGCTTTTCAGTTTCAAATATGATGTTATCTTCAGCATCCTGCTGAGGTCTTCTACGCCTTTTACGGATAGCCAGCATGCTGAATTCCACACATAGGGCAATTTTCATGAGGGAAAAACGATTATATAAAATTAATGGAATAAACAAGCATAATTACAATGTAAAAAATATCTTAGAAAGAATTGTTCAATCAAAAAAGAGAGAGAGAGAGAGAGAGAGAGAGAGAGAGAGAGACTCCAAATTAAATAATGACAGAATGTTGATTTACATTGGGGTTTAATCCCACTGGTCACAACTGTGATCACACTTTGCTTCCATGTTTGTGGAGTATTACAGTAAGAGGTAAGATATAAATAATGATATACACCAAACTATTTCATTTCTACTTCACCACAGAAAGATAATGTCCTCAAAGCAAAATATGTTAAAATACAAATAGCAAATTTGGTACCTTAGGTACTGCTATTAATGCATTTCTAAGATTTACACTGAATTATATCCATCAATACACAAATGTGACTAGTGGGAAAGCACAAACTTAACTGGCTTAATTGTTTAATCGTCAACTTCATAATTAAACAGGTTCAACTAACAATTGACATGAAGAACACAAGTGAATACAACGCTAAACATCGATTTATTAGTCAAGAATCTCTTATTGTATATTTTTATGAAAAGACATCTTACCTTTTCTTCCTTAATGAGCGTGTTCAGTGTTGTCGTTCGCGGGAAAAACTGTCTTCGCTCCATTAGACGTCATTGTCACGTGTCTGAATTCCCGGAAAACGAGGTTTGTCACGTGTTAAACTCGCAATGACACACATTCATACTAACGATTTCTGCCATATACGATATAAATAGTATGTTTAGTCTTGTAGGAAGCTTTTCTGAAATTAAATGTTTAGACAAATATTCTGATAACGTCTTTTTTTTCTTATTCTGATACAGATTTTGCCAACTATGTATTTTTATAGTGCAAACACAATACATTTAAATGCTAAAAATGCATAATCTCATGTTCTCATGAAAACTGACATTCTACCTTTCGTTTAGTTGAAAAACGCCACATATCAAATGTCTTTCAAAACATAATTAATCTCATCGCGTTACTGTGTAGTGACGTCACTGCATCTCACGGTCAGCGCGAGAGCGCCCATCCCCCTTCAAGACTTTTCCGCGGGCAAATCAAGTGCTTCTGAGTGAAAGCAGAGTGGGGAGGGGGTTAATTGAGGTGTCTCCAAACTTACACTTCACTTGCAATCTTATGTTCTGTTCATTCTAATAAATCAATGGCATTTCCCATTAAATACAAAGTTAGAAAAGTGGCTATGTCTAGTAACATTTCTTTTAATTGCTTTATTTACACAATAATTTAAATTATCAATATTCTTATGAGTATATCTACTTTATCTTTTTTGAGCACGTCTAATTTTCTTTCCCTTTTGAGCATGTCTACTTTTCTTGCTTTTTTCAATTTTTTGAGCTGTGAAGTTTTTGCATGTGAAGTTTTGCTCTGGATAGGCAGCAGTGATCAGGTGTGTGGGGAAGGGCAGCCTACACTGACCTGTATCTGATACACTGCACAAATATCTATCTTAAATCATCTTGATTTCTGATTCCTTAAATACCATTATTGTAAGAAACTATGTAATATGGACATAACTTGGCTGATGGTTATTCTGCATCAAATCATCAAATTATTTTTATTTATTACTTAAGAATACATTTCCCAGCTTAATCACTTTGTCACATGAAAAGCAGCATATACAGTCCCCTTGCAATAAATACATAAAATAATCTACTTTTAAGGGTTAGGTAAGAATTCAACTGAGATTTGCTTCAAGACAGTAAATTAATCTCCATGTCTTTTAATATAATTATAGTATATACACACATATACATATATATATATTTGTATATATATATTTGTGTGTGTGTACTGTGTATATATATATATATATATATACTAATATCTAAATTACAGTACAATCCAATTGACTGCAATGCATCGTTCGCGCCGCCTCCGTCTCGGTAATTCTCGGTAACTCTCGGTAAACGGGGAGGGGGTAGTGTGGCAGATAAGGATCGGGATTAGAAAAACATTTTGGACATACGATTTAAATCTCCCAGTGCTTAACCAAAACCACTCTATTTTTATTTACTCACTAATGATTTACAATGTAATGTTTTAGTGCAAACACACGACATTTAAATGCAAAAAACGAATTGGGTAATACATACATAATCTCATGTTCTCATGAAAACTGACATTCTACTTTTTTCTTTTAGTTGAAAAACGCCACATATCAAATGTCTTTCAAAACATAATTAATCTCATCGCGTTACTGTGTAGTGACGTCACTGCATCTCACGGTCAGCGCGAGAGCGCCCATCCCCCTTCAAGACTTTTCCGCGGGCAAATCAAGTGCTTCTGAGTGAAAGCAGAGTGGGGAGGGGGTTAATTGAGGTGTCTCCAAACTTACACTTCACTTGCAATCTTATATTCTGTTCATTCTAATAAATCAATGGCATTTCCCATTAAATACAAAGTTAGAAAAGTGGAAAAGTGTCTAGTAACATTTCTTTTTAATTGCTTTATTTACACAATAATTTAAATTATCAATATTCTTATGAGTATATCTACTTTATCTTTTTTGAGCACGTCTAATTTTCTTTCCCTTTTGAGCATGTCTACTTTTCTTGCTTTTTTCAATTTTTTGAGCTGTGAAGTTTTTGCATGTGAAGTTTTGCTCTGATAGGCAGCAGTGATCAGGTGTGTGGGGAAGGGCAGCCTACACTGACCTGTATCTGATACACTGCACAAATATCTATCTTAAATCATCTTGATTTCTGATTCCCTTAAATACCATTATTGTAAGAAACTATGTAATATGGACATAACTTGGCTGATGGTTATTCTGCATCAAATCATCAAATTATTTTTATTTATTACTTAAAAATACATTTTCCAGCTTCATCACATTACTTTGTCACATGAAAAGCAGCATATACAGTCCCTTATGCATACATAAATAAAATAATCTACTTTTAAGGGTTAGGTAAGAATTCAAATGAGATTTGCTTCAAGACAGTAAATTGTATATATGTATGTGTGTATATATATATATATATAATAAAGTGCTCCTCTGTGGAGATCATCAAGAGCACCAAATTCCTTGGTGTTCACCAGGCTGAGAACCTCATCTGGTCCCACAACACCAACTCTATTACCAAGAAAGCCCAGCAGTGTCTCTACTTTCTTCGAAGTCTGAGGAAAGCACATCTCCCACCCCCCATCCTCACAACATTCTATAGAGGGACTATTGAGAGCATCCAGCTGCATCACTGCCTGGTTTGGGACTTGCACCATTTTGGACCGCAAAGCCCTGCAGAGGATAGTGAGGACAGCTGAGAAGATCATCGGGGTCTGTTTTCCCTCCATCAAAGACCTTTACACTAAACGCTGCATCCAGAAAAAGCAACCAACATTGTGGATGATCCACACTCCCTCACATAAACTATTCACCTTTCTGCCGCCTGGCAAGAGGTACCGAAGCATTCGGGCCCACACGGCCAGACTGTGTAACAGCTTCTTCCCCAAGCTATCAGACTCCTCAATACTCAGAGACTGGTACTAACTGTATATGGTAGAACGACAATAAAACCACATGACTTAACCTGAACATCACAGTGTAGTATGTCACTTTTTTTTTATTTACTGCAAGCCACTTTGCTTACCCTGGACATTGGTTTGAAAACTGGCTAAAAAGAAACACATTTATCAAGAAAGTCAGTCTATTTTTCTTTTTGAAGATGAAGGCTATTCCATGCACCACTACTTTAAAGAATAAAACAATCTGAATTAACAGAGAAATGGACAAGCCAGATGCACAACTAGTACACAAGTCCATCAGACTCTCTAGATAACTCCGCACAAATCCTAGACCTGTACATGCAAATACCAGTTTTATTCTGCAACATTTAGAAGAGAAGAATTTTAGGTAGACTTAAAAGAAAAAAAGTGCCTGACACTGGCTAATAGGAAAAAAGATAGAACATGCAATTTAAATAATGAACTGATAAATGATTAATCCATTCAAATGTCTCTATTCTGTACAAAGTTTGAGATGTTGAGCTGTTGTTCAACGTTTGATCGATAAGGTCAGTGAAAGGTGTTCACTTGAAGATCTAGAATAAACTGACTGCTAGGAATGCCTGAGGTGTCAATGCTGCAAGTGTAGGATTCTTGAACACAGCATTTATTTTAATTAAATTAGTCATTTTTAACAAAAATTTCTTTACTGCATTTCTTGTTAAATTTAAAGCATCTTTGATTAATAAAAGTATAATTTACTTACAAAAACATACAAAGTTCATAGTGATCCCAAACTTTTGAATAGTAGTTTATCTGTATACTTGTATCTAGTAATTTGTAAGTATACACATATCTATACTTATACAGTATATGCATACTTAGTGATATTGCACAATTGGTCACTGTACTTTTAAAAACTTTTTTATTTCATTTTTTTTGTATTGTATTTTTTTCCTGCATTAAATAAATATTCAAAATAACCACTCCAGCAAAGGGTGCAATATTTCCTGTTAATTTCCACTTTTGGCTTTTTGTAACATTGTACATCTTTAATCTAAAATGTTGCCACAGACATTTCACAAATGATTTGAACATTGATTATGATTTGAACAGTCAATATGGACAGGCTCTACACATCATTCAAAATAAATGTGTTACCCCTCAGTTATGAAAAGCAATTAATTGTCAATCAGGCAGTCTGCACCTTCTCCCCTGCCAACAGTTTTTGTGACTTTTAGCTCCTGCAACAGGGGAACTTTTACCCCCAATACTATCCTTGCCAAAATTCAATGTTTATTGAAAAACTTTTTATTTAATCACCTTCAACAAAACTCTTTTGTCTCAAAATACATAGAATCATTTCAGGTATTCTAATTTTCTACATCAATTTGCAGCATTTTTAAACATTATAGTTAGTGATTTTTTTCACTAAATTATATTAAATTATAAATTATATTAGCTACATTAAAATAATAATAACAATAATAATAATAAAATAACAAAGCAGCCAAGTATGTCAACAGGAACAACAGGGAAATTAACTATTAAATAAGAATTGTGTTTAAAGTTAAGCTTCTCCTTGTAAAATAAATAGGGCTGGCCCATG
>NC_068322.1:975578-978078 GCF_025860055.1 Xyrauchen texanus
ATCAGCATTGCTCCGATACCGCTCCATCACGAGCATAGGCTAACATATAAAAAGAAAGATGGATTTTGTCAAATAGGCCCGTTGGCCCTGCTGAAAAACCGCTTAAACCGGCCTAAGGTGGTTTTCTTGTCTTAGCTGGCCACCAAGCTGGTTTTCACTTGTCAGGCAGGTCTTGGTTTTAGAGGGTTTTTTGTCTCCTGTCGACAGTTCAGGCTGGGGGACCCACTAAACCAGCTTAGACCAGCTTAGACCAGAAAACCACCTTATCCTATAGTTGCTATAAAGATATTGAGTATATTGACATTTTCTCTTCCAACTGTTGCATTGTTATGAATTGCAGTCTGACACATTTTGGATCGAGCAACGCATCGAAATCCAGCTTCATGGGCTTAGAAGCGTACTTGTATAGAACATGCTTTGGGCTTAAGTGTCCTTTCCTCTCTCTGCAGGTGTGTGATTGGTGTAAACATGTCCGTCACACTAAAGAGTACCTGGACTTTGGTGCGGGCAACGAGAGGCTCCAGTTCTGTAGCACCAAGTGTCTAAACCAGTACAAGATGGACGTGTTCTACCGGGAAGCTCGTGCGGCTCTCACCAGTTCCGGTTCCAGCTGCCCACAAAGACGAGGAGAACCATCCGAAGCGGGTGTCGGAGAGAACCAAAAACTCCTCACTCCAGAGTCCTGGGACAGCTCACCGGCTCAAACACTCTCACCCAAAACCCCAACACCTGCTTCTACATCAGTGTCAGTGCTCCACACCGCGCCATCCTTGTCATCGTCATCTTCGTCGCTGAAAACACCGATCGCAACGGCCCAATCGCGGGAGAGATCATGTCCGCCGCATATTCAGACGGGGGGCCCATCTCGTGTAACATTGGATCAGCCACGCCCACCTCAGGTTACCCTTCCGTTTGTCCGCCCGCCCCTCCACGCCCCGGGTCGTCGCAGCCCTCTTCTTCATCCGCCCCGTAACCCTCCTCGCCCTGCTAGCCCCATCCAGCGACCTCCACACCCGCCTCCATTTGCCCCCCTACAACCCCCACACTTTCCTGCCTCATACATGCCCTTTCTCCCTGCATATCCTCCTCAATTGCCCCCACCATGGCCGCAGCCAATGCTATTATTGCCCTACCCCGTGATCATACCCCTCCCGGTGCCAATTCCCATTCCCATCCCTGTATCTTCACTTTCGGGTCACCAAGGGGTGATCCGAAGCCTTCAGAAGCAAGATGAGAACGACCCGGGTGTCCACACACCCGATCCGGGTCACTCCAGCTGCGACGAGACCAACGGAGAGTGTTTATACGGAGTAAAAACAGAACGGACGCCCTCTCCTCTCATGCCCGCTTTACCGTCCACGTCTGTTGGGTCTTCGGAGAGACAGGTGATTCAATGTCTCCATGCCGTTAAAGAGGAAAGCCACAACACGCACACGCCTGAATCGGCGATTCAAACGCACCCCACCCACATCTCGCACGTTTTACGCAAAGCACTTAAGCACTATGGCAACACGACGTCTGTGGTGACGCCTACACCCTCATTGGACAATAAAACCGCCACTCCGGCATCTCTTTATTCATTGGCCCGGTCGACCGCCATGCAGGTCGCCTCCGTATCATTGGACAGTCCGCACCCGACGGCAGACTCCGCCCATATCCCGTCTCCTCTGTCTGATTGCGAGGATGTAAAAGAAAACAGCTGTTTGGGCGGGTGGGAAAACGGCCCGACCAATCCCTGGTCAGTAGAGCAAACGGACTGCCAAAGTGACCAATCAAAAGAGAGCAGTTTGGCAGAGGATGCCCCTCAGGATGAAGAGCATACATACGCACGATCCGTGCTGCCAAAGCTATGTGAGAAAAACTCACAAACGATGGAGAAAAACTCACACATGGCTCTGCAGGTCTCGGAGCCAAGCAACAGAGACGATCCGGAACCTCCCGTCAAGAGACGATGCTTGAGAACCAGAGACCAGAACAAGTAAGAGTGGTAAGTGTGGGATACACACACACACACACACACACACACTTATACACACAAACACACTGATGTATCAGCTGCCAGTATTTATCAGCCAATAACTGACACAATACGGCGTTGCGCAATTACTAAATCTTAAAAGGTTATGTTTCAAAATATAAGGCATTCAGCATTGTGTGAACAAGCGGCGCCCTCTAGCGGTCTGGACATCCATTATACCACTATAATACTGTTTCTTTGGGTAAATATTTAAATTTTTCCATGATGTGGCTGACATTTCCCTAGCATTGCCCAACTAATGCATAGTATGAATTTGTAATGTTTTATCATATACAGTACATACTATATACACATGAGAAATGTGAGTTCTGTTGTTTTGAACAGAAGTGCAAAACATTTTTAGAAGTACAAAATAACCCTTTTTTCATACAAATCACCATGTTATCATATTTAGTTAAAAATGTTCATATCGAAGATTTGAAGAAACACCTATTAAACAAAACGCTAACCAAAAAAGTGCCA
>NC_068322.1:985578-990578 GCF_025860055.1 Xyrauchen texanus
CTGTCATTAAATCACTTAATAACCACATCTGTGTGAAGATATAGATGATTATATAACTGTTGCCATGACGACGCAACACCGTAAACCCTAAATAAACAGTAAAAGTGACTATTTAAGCAACTTTACAGCTCATATAATACATGAGTTTTAACAGAAGAATTAATGTATGTGTTTTTATTGAATTATAAGATTCACATTTCTGTCTTTAAACCCTCCAAAATTTGGCCCCATTGACTTCCATTGACTTCCATTGTAAGTGTCCCACTGGAACCTATATTCTGTTCTTTTTAAAGAACCTTCATTGTGAAGACAAAAGCCATTATAACACTGTTAATGTTATGATCATGCATGTAAAATCATGCGTGCTCATTTTGACAAGTTCAGCATGATTTCAGGTTGATGTGTCATCATGTGTTTGTGACAAGTGCAGTTTCACATAGAGACGGAGACGGACTCATGTGCTGCGGGTTTATCACAAATACAGGCTAGAAACAGTTAAGTAATCCCATTGTCATGAGGGCAAACCCTGTGTTTTAATAAAAATAATGCTTAATATGGATTGATATTATTAATAGAATCATTTATAGCCGTTAATCACACAATCTTACAATGCACTGCAACAACATTCAAGTGTGAGACACGTCACCCCTTAGTTACTATTCCAAATCAGTCTTATAGGGTTTCATTCCATTTAGGATGTGGCCTTAAAGGTTACTGGCCCCTATGTAGGCAGTAGGCTTTGCTGGCCCCTATGTAGGCAGCAGGTGTTGCTGGCCCCTATGTAGGCAGTAGGCATTGCTGGCCCCTATGTAGGCAGCAGGTGTTGCTGGCCCCTATGTAGGCAGTAGGCTTTGCTGGCCCCTATGTAGGCAGCAGGTGTTGCTGGCCCCTATGTAGGCAGTAGGCATTGCTGGCCCCTATGTAGGCAGCAGGTGTTGCTGGCCCCTATGTAGGCAGTAGACGTTGCTGGCCCCTATGTAGGTAGTAGGCGTTGCTGGCCCCCTATGTAGGCAGTAGGCGTTTCTGGCCCCTATATAGGCAGTAGGCGTTTCTGGCCCCCTATGTAGGCAGTAGGTGTTGCTGGCCTCATATGTAGGCAGTAGGCATGGCTGGCCCCTATATAGGCAGAAGGCGTTTCTGGCCCCCTATGCAGGCAGTAGGTGTTGCTGGCCTCCTATGTAGACAGTAGGCGTTGCTGGCCACCTATGTAGGCAGTAGCCATTGCTGGCCCCCTATGTAGGATGTAGACATTGCTAACCCCCTATGTAGGCTGTAGACATTGCTAACCCCCTATGTAGGCAGTAGGCATTGCTAACCCCCTATGTAGGCAGTAGGCGTTGCTGGCCCCCTATGTAGGCGGTAGGCGTTGCTGGCCCCCTATGTAGGCGGTAGGCGTTGCTGGCCCCCTATGTAGGCAGTAGGCGTTGCTGGCCCCCTATGTAGGCAGTAGGCGTTGCTGGCCCCCTATGTAGGCAGTAGGCGTTTCTGGCCCCCTATGTAGGCAGTAGGCGTTGCTGGCCCCCTATGTAGGCAGTAGGCGTTTCTGGCCCCCTATGTAGGCAGTAGACGTTGCTGGCCCCCTATGTAGGGAGTAGGCGTTTCTGGCCCCCTATGTAGGCAGTAGACATTGCTGGCCCCCTATGTAGGCAGTAGACGTTTCTGGCCCCCTATATAGGCAGTAGGCGTTTCTGGCCCCCTATATAGGCAGTAGACATTGCTGGCCCCCTATGTAGGCAGTAGGCAGCTTAGCAGATCAAAGATACTCAGTTTATGTTTGGAACAACACAAACGGCTTTTCCACACACAGCACGCACACACACATCATGCAGCAGTGGATTATCACTGATGATAAGACTGTGTTTGCCTAAAACAATGTCGTATTAGTCACACCCTTTGAGTGTGTGTGAGTGTGTGTGTGTCAGTGTGTGAGCGTGTATTTATCACTTTGTGGGGACCAAATGTCCCCATAAGGATAGTAAAACCCGAAATTTTTGACCTTGTGGGGACATTTTGTCGGTCCCCATGAGGAAAACAGCTTATAAATCATACTAAATTATGTTTTTTGAAAATGTAAAAATGCAGAAAGTTTTCTGTGAGGGTTAGGTTTAGGGGTAGGGTTAGGTTTAGGGGATAGAATATAAAGTTTGTACAGTATAAAAACCATTATGTCTATGGAAAGTCCCCATAAAACATGGAAACACAACATGTGTGTGTGTGTGTGTGTGTGTGTGTGTGAGAGAGAGAATGTTTGTGTGAGTGTGTGAGAGAGAGTGTGTGTGTGTGTTGTGAGAGAGTGTGTGTGTGAGTGTGTGAGAGAGAGTGTGTGTGTGTGTGTGTGTGTGAGAGAGAGTGTGTGTGTGTGTGTGTGTGTGTGTGTTGTGAGAGAGAGTGTGTCTGTGTGTGTGTGTGTGTGTGTGTGTGTGTGTGTGTGTGTGAGAGAGAATGTTTGTGTGAGTGTGTGTGTGTGTGTTGTGAGAGAGAATGTTTGTGTGAGTGTGTGTGAGTGTGTGAGAGAGAGTGTGTGTGTGTGTGTGTGTGAGAGAGAGAGTGTGTGTGTTGTGAGAGAGTGTGTGTGTGAGTGTGTGAGAGAGAGTGTGTGTGTGTGTGTGTGAGAGAGAGAGTGTGTGTGTTGTGAGAGAGAGTGTGTGTGTGTGTGTGTGTGTCTTTATATAATAGCTCTTGTCTTTACTCATAATGTAACAAATGTAGTAAAATATTTATCGGTCATGGAAAAGTGAGTGACACTCACAAGAGTGTGTGTGTGTGTGTGTTACACCATAACAAACGTTTCTCTCTCTCTCCAGAGTAATGGCTGCTGGCGCGGCCTCTATGAGGATTCTTATTAAAGGTGGGCGTGTCGTGAATGATGATGTCACTCAGGAGGCAGACGTCTACATTGAGAATGGAATTATCCAGCTGGTGGGGCGCGAGCTGATGATTCCGGGCGGGGCTAAGGTGATTGACGCGGCAGGTAAGCTGGTGATACCGGGAGGCATCGACGCAAGCGTGCACCTGCAGGAGACGTTCACGAACGCCACCACACAAGACGACTTCTACAGCGGGACCAAGGTGAGACTGAGACCCAATCAGAGTGCCATTCATAATTGCATTGACAGCAGGGGGTGCTGTAGAGCACAACAGTCTGGTTCCCATTATCCCATTATTTTTTCCATACATGAATTGATTATTAATGATAACTTATAAACGTTTAATGACACACCCACCGTGAGCTCCGAGGTTGTTAACAGATTTATGTAAAATCATAGAGTTTGTTTATAGACTAAATTTGGGTCTGTTACAGCACATTCTCGTGTACTCACATACTCTCATGCTGTAGTACAAACGCTCACACGACTGACACAGAAACAACAGCTGTTCTGGGATTATGGAGATCACACACACACACACAAACACTGCAGCTGTTTGGAAAATTCTGGACCATCAGCCCTTCATTCTCATCTTGGTTGTTTTTGGGCTTTAGGTCAGTTCTGTTTTAGGAGCTTTTGGTGAGAAGTCCATGTGCTGAGTGACCCCCCAGGTCTCCTCCTTAGCAACCAAGTTGGCCCGGTTGCTAGGGAGGGTAGAGTCACATGGGGTAACCAAATTGGCCCGGTTGCTAGGGAGGGTAGAGTCACATGGCCTGGTTGCTAGGGAGGGTAGAGTCACATGGGGTAACCAAATTGGCCCGGTTGCTAGGGAGGGTAGAGTCACATGGGATAACCAAATTGGCCCGGTTGCTAGGGAGGGTAGAGTCACATGGGATAACCAAATTGGCCCGGTTGCTAGGGAGGGTAGAGTCACATGGGGTAACCAAATTGGCCTGGTTACTAGGGAGGGTAGTCACATGGGGTAACCAAATTGGGCCGGTTGCTAGGGAGGGTAGAGTCACATGGGGTAACCAGATTGGCCTGGTTGCTAGGGAGGGTAGTCACATGGGGTAACCAAATTGGCCTGGTTGCTAGGGAGGGTAGTCACATGGGGTAACCAAATTGGCCCGGTTACTAGGGAGGGTAGTCACATGGGGTAACCAAATTGGCCCGGTTGCTAGGGAGGGTAGAGTCACATGGGGTAACCAAATTGGCCCGGTTGCTAGGGAGGGTAGAGTCACATAGGGTAACCAAATTGGCCCGGTTACTAGGGAGGGTAGTCACATGGGGTAACCAAATTGGCCCGGTTGCTAGGGAGGGTAGAGTCACATGGAGTAACCAAATTGGCCCGGTTGCTAGGGAGGGTAGAGTCACATGGGGTAACAAAATTGGCCCGGTTGCTAGGGAGGGTAGAGTCACATGGGGTAACCTCCTCGTGGTCACTATAATGTGGTTCTCGCTGTCGGTGGGGCGTGTGGCGAGTTGTGTGTGGATGTCGCGGAGAATAGCGTGAAGCCTCCACACGCGCCACGTCTCCACGGTAACACGCTAAACAAGTCACGTGATAAGATGCGCGGATTGACGGTCCCAGACGCGGAGACAACTGAGATTCGTCCTCCGCCACCCAGATTGAGTCGGGTCACTACAAATTGGGGAGGCCAAAGTGAGAAATGAAAAGACAGAGATCTCTACATGAACATTTCTCATCAAATTGTTTGTGTTACAGACACATACACACTTTTTATCTTCCTCTGTCTTGCTACATTAGACTCACCCCCTGACCGTCCTGTTTCTATAGAAACCCTGTTACCGTAGTAACGGTTGGCATCGCTGTGCACCAAAGCCAGTGATCGCACAGGAAATACAGACTGGAGGAATAGTTCACCCAAAAAAATGAAAATTCTCTTATTATTATTATTTACTCACCCTCATGTTGTCCCAAACCTGCATGCTGTAATTTTGTTTCTCTGGAATACAAACATAGAAATGTGAAAAGTAGTCCATTTGACTCCGGCACTGTATTTATAGAGCCCAGGGTTACACATCTCACACACACACATATAGACCTTATTCACCTTTATCATGTCCTTCTCTGACTCCGATTGTCATATGCTAATCGCACACCTTTGACCT
>NC_068322.1:995578-1008078 GCF_025860055.1 Xyrauchen texanus
GTGTTTTTTTATGTGTGTATTGAGAAATGTGTGTATGTGTAAATAACAACAGTGGCATTATGTAAACAAACTGGCATTTAAAGGGTTAAAATACTGAAAATGAATTCATATTTGGTAGTTGTGATCAGGACTGATGTTGGTTAAAATAGCCAATGAAAGTGGCAAATAATATTAATATATATTATTATAGTGGCAGTTTATTTTTTTGACTGACATTTTTTTGTCGCACAGGCGTTAAAAATGAACATAAAATGAATAAAAAAAGGCATCACGTAGATTAGAAAATTTCATAGACTCAAATTAAGCAATAAGCCAGTCTGAAAATGGTCGAAATAAAGTTTTAAACTCATGGGATATGGCGCATCAGACGCAGCGTGCGTCCACAAGCTTATTTTCTTGTGCACGTGCAGCGTGTGACGCATTCACGCTGACGGGCGCGTTCACGTCGTTACTTCGTTTCCACAGACGCCGATCACGAGAGAGACTGCGCACTAACGTTCAATACAGACGAACCAGCGGGGACTGATTTACCACAACCGTGAGTAAAATAACAGCTTTACTGTCTGAACACGACAGTCTTTAAACACTTTAATGAGTCTGTAATTATTATTAAAGTGTTTTTATAGTGACGGAGGAGAGGCCAGTTCCTTCTGACGCAGGAGCCAGTTCCCTCACAGAGAAAAAAATGCAGAATATTCCTATAAAATGGCCTGTGACATCCCATGAGTGGATGAGATGCAGATAAATACAGTTGAAGTCAGAAGTTTACGTACACTTAAGGTTGAAGTCATTAAAACTCATTTTTGAACCCCTCCACATATTTCATATTAGCAAACTAGTTTTGGCTAGTCGTTTAGGAGATCTACTTTGTGTGTGACATGAATAATTTTTCCAACAATTGTTTACAGACCGATTGTTTCACTTTTAATGGACTAAATCACAATTCCAGTGTGTCAGAAGTTTACATGCACTAAGTTAACTGTGCCTTTAAGCAGCTTGGAAAATTCTAGAAAATTATTTCAAGCCTTCAGGCAATTAGCAAATTAGCTTCTGATAGGAGTTGTACTGAATTGGAGGTGTACCTGTGGATGTATTTTAAGGCCTACCTTCAAACTCAGTGCCTCTTTGCTTGACATCATGGGAAAATCAATTGAGGACTTCCACAAGTCGGGTTCATCATTGGGAGCAATTTCCAAACGCCACAATAGTACACAAGTATAAACACCATGTGACCACACAGCATCATACCGCTAGGTGACGCATTCTGTCTCATAGAGATGAACATAGTTTGTGTGAAAAGTGCAAATCAATCCCAGAACAACAGCAAAGGACCTTGTGAAGATGCTGGAGGAAACAGGTGGACGAGTATCTAGATCCACAGCAAAACCAGTCCTATATGGACATCACCTGAAAGGCTCAGCAAGGAAGAAGCCGCTGCTCCAAAACCACCATAAAAAAGCCAGAATACAGTTTGCAAGTGCACATGGGGACAAAGATCTGACTTTTGAAGCAATTTATTGTGAGAAGCTTGTGGAAGGCTCCCCAAAACATTTGACCCGAGTTAGAAAATTTAAAGGCAATGCCACCAAATACTAACAAAGTGTGTGTAAACTTATGACTTCAACTGTAAGTAACTTCTGTTACTGAACTCCAACAATTATGACGTTAATGTGCACAAACTGCATTAGCACCATATCTCTGTAACTGAACAATACAGGACCTTAAAAATTAAGGCACAAAAAGGAAAGTTTGTTCTTAACCAGACTCTAAAAGGACATTAAGATATATTTAATACTTCTGGAGTTACAGACACTCCAACTTTAGAATAATGACAACAACAACAAAATTCTCGGAGTCTGGGTATCTCAGCGAGTATTGACGCTGCCTATCACCACTGGAGTCGCAAGTTTGAATCCAGGGTGTGCTGACTGACTCCAGCCAGGTCTCCGTAGCAACCAAATTGGCCCGGTTGCTAGGGAGGGTCTGGGTATCTCAGCGAGTATTGACGCTGACTATCACACCTGGAGTCGCGAGTTTGAATCCAGGGCGTGCTGACTGACTCCAGCCAGGTCTCCGTAGCAACCAAACTGGCCCGGTTGCTAGGGAGGGTCTGTGTATCTCAGCGAGTATTGATGCTGACTATCACCGCTGGAGTCGTGAGTTTGAATCCAGGGCATGCTGAGTGACTCCAGCCAGGTCTCCTTAGCAACCAAATTGGCCCGGTTGCTAGGGAGGGTCTGGGTATCTCAGCGAGTATTGATGCTGACTATCACACCTGGAGTCGCGAGTTTGAATCCAGGGCGTGCTGACTGACTCCAGCCAGGTCTCCATAGCAACCAAATTGGCCCGGTTGCTAGGGAGGGTAGAGTCACATGGGGTAACCTCCTCGTGGTCGCTATAATGTGGTTCTCGCTCTCGGTGGGGCTCGTGGTGAATTGTGCGTGGATGCCGCGGAGAATAGCGTGAAGCCTCCACACGCGCTACGTCGCCACGGTAACGCGCTCAACAAGTCACGTGATAAGCTGCGCGGATTGACGGTCTCAGACGCGGAGGCAACTGAGATTCGTCAATCACACACATAAGAACAATAGAAGCCATCTTTGTTTTTGTGTTTTACAGAAATAAATGTTTCATGGTTCCCACTGTCATGGAAAACACAGAAATATCAGGGAGTTTTAAAGACCTCGTATAATCAAAAATTTTATAATTTTTGTTGCTTATAGTTCATGTCCGTATCTCTGAGGTCATCTGTTTACTAGTGGACTCCTAAAAGTCAACAAAATAAACTTTTAGAAGCTATACACATCATTATACAACATTTTCAGTTCTCTTAGCCTTCTTTTCACCATCCTGTATTCAGGGGCGTGTCCACATTTTTGTCCAATCAAATTCCCTTTAGAAGAGAATATCCCTCCCCTATTGTCTTTGAGTATAGCACAAGTAATCACCCCTGCACACAGTCATGCATTTATTATGCCCAGGATTGTAAAGCAGGTTTATCAGTTATGTTGACGTAAGCGTGTTTTTCTGCGGGCAGTAAACAGGATGTCTGGTGTTGGTGTCTTTTCAGAGGTCATGAGCAGGCCCGGATTTAATGAACTCTGTGGAATGATGTAAACATGGTAAAATGTGTTTAACTGGTAAATAAAAGCTGGAGGATTTTGCCGATACCGATGACTAGTGATCAACCGATATGATCCGATATATCGGCCGATATTCGGACTATTTTAACTATCGGCATCGGCCAATTTATCGGATTATATCGGTCGACCACTAGTTATCGGTATCGGCAAAATCCACTATCGGTCGACCACCTCCAGTTTTTAGTGTCCAGTTAAACACATTTTACCATGTTTACATAAATGATGATACATTTGGCCAGAATCGCCTGCTTGCATGTGAAGCGTCTGATGCGTCGTCTGTGTTCCGCGACTGCTTTCGGGTCCTTGAATAACGTATAACGTGCGAGTAAGGGCAGGCGGTGGATTTCTGGTGCCCCCCTAGAGAGTTTGTGCCCTACGCAGACTGCGTAGTCTGCCTATAGGGAGCGGCGGTGCTGACGATGAAAATAAGGTGCTTTTCAAACTGTTCGGAGATCAGTTTCCTTAAAAGTACCATTCGTTCAAAACCGATGTCAGTTAAGACATTAACTGCTTGGGCAGCGGTAGCTAGTCAGCTGCCTTCGTTTTCGGATGCATCCCAAATTTAATCGGACGATATTTATTTTTTATTGATGTATAGAATGTCTATTCTCACTGTGATGGGCAAATACATAGATGCGACAAGAATCCAAAATGAATAAAATCCCAGATGCATTTTACTTGTTTAACCCAAAATCACATTATAGCAACCACGAGGAGGTTACCCCATGTGACTCTACCCTCCCTAGCAACCGGGCCAATCTGGTTGCTAAGGAGACCAGGCTGGAGTCACTCAGCACGTCCTGGATTCGAACTAGGGAACTAGCGATCTCCAAGGGTGGTAATTTTTCTTCAATCAAAGTTTTACTTTTGATTTAACAGCAAAATGTGATATCCAGCTGTTTGTGTAACACTGATTCTCTCTCTCTCTGTGTCTCTGTGTGTGTGTGTGTGTGTGTGTGTGTGTGTGTGTGTGTGTGTGTAGTTGTGGGATGGCGGTGAATGTGTACTCCACCTCCATGACTATTGAGAATCTGAGCAGACATGAAATGCTCGCCTGGGTGAACGACTCCCTGCAGCTCTCCTACACCAAGATAGAGCAGTTGTGTTCAGGTACAGCACTCAGGATCAACTCACCTGCATCCAAACCAATGCATCCCACTCTCAAACTAATCTTTCATCAACTCTCAGGTGTGGCGTACTGCCAGTTCATGGACATGCTGTTTCCCGGCTGCATCCTGCTGAAGAAGGTGAAATTTCAGGCGAGATTGGAGCATGAATATATTAACAACTTCAAAGTGCTGCAGGCGGCGTTCAAGAGGATGAGCGTGGACAAGGTGAGCGCGAAAACTGAAGTAATTATCAACAAATTAGTAACCTAAGTAAGTGTTGTGGGCCAGTGGTTGAACAATGTGATTTTGTACGAGCTGTACATTTTAGTGGTAAAGAGGAAATGCACGTAGATGCATTGTACTTTGATTTTGGCCGATGAAGACCTCCTTTGACCAAGATGATACAGGTACAGTAGCTTACGGCAACTCCATCCTGAGCCCATGATTCAGAAAGTGACTCATGAAGAATCCCATGTCTCAGTTTTCATCAGTTCATCCTCTGTGAAGTCTGCCTTATGGTGCGTTCACATACAAAGCGAAATATTTCAACTCGAGTGAGAATTTCGCATGCCGCGTTGTCGCGAAAGTCTACCAGCGTTGAGATTGTCCGGATGTCTCTGACGTAGCAACAGAACAAATCTGGAAAAATGGATGACAGAATTGTTGTAGCGGTGTGTCATACATGTACAGAGACCGGACGAATAACAACATCGCTTGGTGGAAAGTGAGCGAGGAAGTTGGACTACCTGGTAAGTTCTGAAAATATGCGCTATTGGTCGTTCTTTACTATGAACCAAGTCGTAGAAGCCCCGCCTCCTGTCCTTTTCCGGAAGAGAAGCGGGGGTCGCGTTATGAGTTTAAACACAAATGTCTAATCATGCGGGCAAACTCGCGCGAGGAGAACATTTCTACGCATTGTATGTGAACGCACCATTATTAGACTTGGCAGTGGGAGTCTGACATCAGGCGGAACCGGAGATGGATCTGGCAGAATCTGGTAACCTCGGGTTTACGGAAAGGGAAAGTGTTTCAGGTTCTGGCAGACCTTACTAAAGCAGCATAACTGAGGTGTATGTCTGGCTAAATAGAGGAGTCTTTAATCTAGACTTAAACCGAGAGCGAGTGTGTCTGAGTCCCGAACATTGATAGGAAGACTCTTCCATAGATTAGGAGCCAAATTAGACAATTATCTCGATATTGTTAACAGGCGATCGTAAGTGTGCGTGATGGACTATAGCGTGGTAGAAGGTCACTTCTAATAATATGAAGCTTTATACCCAGCTTTACCCCATGTGACTCTACCCTCCCTAGCAACCGGGCCAATTTGGTTACCCCATGTGACTCTACCCTTCCTAGCAACCGGGCCAATTTGGTTACCCCATGCGACTCTACCCTCCCTAGCAACCGGGCCAATTTGGTTACCCCATGTGACTCTACCCTCCCTAGCAACCGGGCCAATTTGGTTACCACATGTGACTCTACCCTCCCTAGCAACTGGCCCAATTTGGTTACCCCATGTGACTCTACCGTCCCTAGCAACCGGGCCAATTTGGTTACCCCATGTGACTCTACCCTCCCTAGCAACCGGGCCAATTTGGTTACCCCATGTGACTCTACCCTCCCTAGCAACCGGCCCAATTTGGTTACCCCATGTGACTCTACCCTCCCTAGCAACCGGCCCAATTTGGTTACCCCATGTGACTCTACCCTCCCTAGCAACCGGCCCAATTTGGTTACCCCATGTGACTCTACCCTCCCTAGCAACCGGGCCAATTTGGTTACCCCATGTGACTCTACCCTCCCTAGCAACCGGGCCAATTTGGTTACCCCATGTGACTCTACCGTCCCTAGCAACCGGGCCAATTTGGTTACCCCATGGGACTCTACCCTCCCTAGCAACCGGGCCAATTTGGTTACCACATGTGACTCTACCCTCCCTAGCAACCGGGCCAATTTGGTTACCCCATGTGACTCTACCCTCCCTAGCAACCGGGCCAATTTGGTTACCACACGTGACTCTACCCTCCCTAGCAACCGGCCCAATTTGGTTACCCCATGTGACTCTACCCTCCCTAGCAACCGGCCCAATTTGGTTACCCCATGTGACTCTACCCTCCCTAGCAACCGGGCCAATTTGGTTACCCCATGTGACTCTACCGTCCCTAGCAACCGGGCCAATTTGGTTACCCCATGTGACTCTACCCTCCCTAGCAACCGGGCCAATTTGGTTACCCCATGTGACTCTACCCTCCCTAGCAACCGGCCGAATTTGGTTACCCCATGTGACTCTACCCTCCCTAGCAACCGCCCAATTTGGTTACCCCATGTGACTCTACCCTCCCTAGCAACCGGGCCAAATTGGTTACCCCATGTGACTCTACCCTCCCTAGCAACCGGGCCAATTTGGTTACCCCATGTGACTCTACCCTCCCTAGCAACCGGGCCAATTTGGTTACCCCATGTGACTCTACCATCTCTAGCAACCGGGCCAATTTGGTTACCCCATGTGACTCTACCCTCCCTAGCAACCGGGCCAATTTGGTTACCCCATGTGACTCTACCCTCCCTAGCAACCGGGCCAATTTGGTTACCCCATGTGACTCTACCGTCCCTAGCAACCGGGCCAATTTGGTTACCCCATGTGACTCTACCCTCCCTAGCAACCGGGCCAATTTGGTTACCCCATGTGACTCTACCCTCCCTAGCAACCGGCCGAATTTGGTTACCCCATGTGACTCTACCCTCCCTAGCAACCGGCCCAATTTGGTTACCCCATGTGACTCTACCCTCCCTAGCAACCGGGCCAAATTGGTTACCCCATGTGACTCTACCCTCCCTAGCAACCGGGCCAATTTGGTTACCCCATGTGACTCTACCCTCCCTAGCAATCGGGCCAATTTGGTTACCCCATGTGACTCTACCGTCTCTAGCAACCGGGCCAATTTGGTTACCCCATGTGACTCTACCCTCCCTAGCAACCGGACCAATTTGGTTACCACATGTGACTCTACCCTCCCTAGCAACCGGGCCAATGTGGTTGCCACACGTGACTCTACCCTCCCTAGCAACCGGTCCAATTTGGTTACCCTATGTGACTCTACTCTCCCTAGCAACCGGGCCAATTTGGTTACCCCATGTGACTCTACCCTCCCTAGCAACTGGGCCAATTTGGTTACCCCATGTGACTCTACCCTCCCTAGCAACCGGGCCAATTTGGTTGCTTAGGAGACCTGGCTGGAGTCACCTCACCTGTCTCACCTGTCTACACTGGGCGGTGCCGACTTGAGGCTCTTTGCAAACGTTATAAAGTGGTCCGTCTTGCTGGCAGGAGCGCCAGTGCATGCAGCACAAAACAGACGGGGCATCCGTTTATTGTCGGCGCAATGCGCTTCAATGGACGCTTCCAGTTTAGACCGCATCATTGATTATAATGTTCATTTCGCTCAACACAAATGTAAGGTCTGACTAAGCAGTAAATGGCTATTGTACGCTAGGCATGCCTATATTGTCCACATAATTTTTTTACCCTGCCAGTTCATCAAGTGGGCTACTTCTGTACATTTTTAAGTAAAACAGTGATATCGGTGT
The DNA here is from genome assembly GCF_025860055.1 of Xyrauchen texanus. NCBI lineage: Eukaryota > Metazoa > Chordata > Actinopteri > Cypriniformes > Catostomidae > Xyrauchen > Xyrauchen texanus. The sequence goes on from NC_068322.1 coordinate 1,003,419, forward strand.
TGACCAGAAATGTTCATATTGGTGATTTGGACCTGATCCCATGTGTTTGTGTGTGTTTCAGATCATTCCAGTGGAGAGACTGGTCAAGGGCAGGTTTCAGGATAACTTTGAGTTTGTTCAGTGGTTTAAGAAACTCTTCGATGCCAACTACGACGGGAAGGAGTACGACCCTCAGTTGGCGCGACAGGGTCAAGACGTCTCCCCTGTACCCAACCCAGGTGAAGTCATTTTCCACAAACCCAAGAACCCTTCCAGATCAGCAGGTGACACACCGCTGCGGAGTTCACACACACGTGTTTGCTTGTGCTGCGCTCGGCGGCTGGTTTCAAAGTTTCCTCCAGAAATCTCTGGAAGCTTGTCGCTTGAATTCATGTGTTCTGAAAAAGCTTTCGGGTTGTGATTGATTGGCTGATACGTGAGGCGGTGCGCTGTGATTGGCTGATGAGTTTGTTTTGTCATAGGGCCTCAGCGGACATCACCGACAGCGCCCAAAAGCATGCCAGCCCCGCAGCGTGGCATAAACTCCACCCCCTCAGCTGGCATGAGACGGAACATGGTGGCGTCACGGAGCGGAGGCAGTGATGCGAGTTGCGTGGAACTCAACCAGCAGGTGTGAATCAAACGCACACACATTTACCTAAATGGAGACATATGGTAGACTTTACTCCTTGACTATTGTCGACGATTATTTTTATATAAAGTTAATGGTGATGACTAACCTGTACCCAAACCCTACCGCTGAAAGACGGTACCTTTTACCTTTAAGGATGCCACCTAAGAGTGGTTTCGTCTCATGTAACTCACTTCTTGGCTCAGGTGGTAGAGCAGGTCGGCTGCTAATCGCAGGGTTGGCGGTTCGATTCCCGGCCCACATGACTCCACCTGCCGAAGTGTCCTTGGGCAACTGCCATTGGGAACCCCAATTTGCTCCCAATGGCAGGCTAGCGCCTTGCATGGCAGCTCTGCCACCATTGGTGTGTGAGTGTGTGTGAATGTGTGTGTGAATGGGTGAATGAGACACAGTGTGAAGCGCTTTGGTAACTCAAGTTAAAATAAAGCGCTATATAAGTGCATTTACCATCATGTGGCTTGTTGAGCACGTTGCCATGGAGACATAGCGTGTGTGGAGGCTTCATGCCATCCAACGCGGCATCCACGCGCAACTCACCACGCGCCCCACCGAGAGCGAGAACCACATTATAGAGACCACGAGGAGGTTATCGTATGTGACCCTACCCTCCCTAGCAACCGGGCCAATTTGGTTGCTAAGGAGACCTGGCTGGAGTTACTCAGGTCTATCATTGGAGCTATCGTTATCGGCAAAAACGATAGTTGCAGATAATTTTCCTTCCTTTTTTTATTACAAAATAAAAGTCCCCATGTGTGTTTCGTGCTTGTTTATACTTAAAAGTCCCACATTATGCACCAAATCTTGGTTGAACAATAAACTGCATCTGGGATTTTATTCTTTTAGGACTCTTTGTCTTTTTTACCTTCTATAAATCGGCCGATTAATTGGTTATCGGCATTTCCCCACCACTTTATTTATCGGTACGGTGAGATCCACTATCGGTCGACCTCTAGTTGTAACGCATAATACAGCCAAATGTAATTTAGGAACATTTTTGGTTCATGTTTCATCTGGCAAACCTTAAATAGCAACAGCTAAGTGTTGCTCAGATTGTAAAGTCCTGATTGCAACCATTTAAATGACGCCTGTGTAGCTTAGCAAGTATTGACGCTGCCTATCACACCTGGAGTCGTGAGTTTGAATCAGGGCGTGCTGAGTGACTCCAGCCAGGTCTCCTTAGCAACCAGATTGGCCCGGTTGCTAGGGAGGGTCTGGGTATCTCAGCGAGGATTGACGCTGACTATCACACCTGGAGTCGTGAGTTTGAATCCAGAGCGTGCTGAGTGACTCCAGTCAGGTCTCCTTAGCAACCAAATTGGCCTGGTTGCTAGGGAGGGTCTGGGTATCTCAGCGAGTATTGACACTGACTATCACACCTGGAGTCAGCTAGTTTGAATCCAGGGCGTGCTGAGTGACTCCAGTCAGGTCTCCTTAGCAACCAAATTGGCCTGGTTGCTAGGGAGGGTCTGGGTATCTCAGCGAGTATTGACACTGACTATCACACCTGGAGTCGCTAGTTTGAATCCAGGGCGTGCTGAGTGACTCCAGTCAGGTCTCCTTAGCAACCAAATTGGCCCGGTTGCTAGGGAGGGTCTGGGTATCTCAGCGAGTATTGACACTGACTATCACACCTGGAGTCGTGAGTTTGAATCCAGGGCGTGCTGAGTGACTCCAGTCAGGTCTCCTTAGCAACCAAATTGGCCCGGTTGCTAGGGAGGGTAGAGTCACATGGGGTAACCTCCTCGTGGTCACTATAATGTGGTTCTTGCTCTCGGTGGGGAGTGTGGCGGGTTGCTCGTGGATGCCGCGGAGAATAGCGTGAAGCCTCCACAGCCTTCGTCTCCATGGTAGCAGCTCAGCGAGTCCGCGTGATCAGATCTTGTGGATTGAGTCACTCACCACCTATAGGACTTATAAAGCCTAAAATATATGTTAATTGGTTATCTTATCAGGCTAAATTTCAGAATCGGTGCATCCCTCGAAAAGGCACCACACATATTATGATATTTAGTTCACAGAATAAAATGTCTTTCTGTCTTCCTGTATGCAGCTGTTGGATCTGAAGTTGACGGTTGATGGTTTGGAGAAGGAACGAGATTTTTACTTCACTAAACTCAGAGACATCGAGTTGATCTGTCAAGAACATGAGAGCGACGGTATCCCAACCCTCGCGAAGATCATCGGCATCCTCTACGCAACAGAGGTGAACAAACAAACACGTTGCAATACAAACGGCATGTTTGGCACTAAATGAAAACAAGGAATTTTTGATGTTTAGCCATTTTATTGCATGTGCAAACACGTAGTAATTAGGGCTGTCGATGTAACTTGTTAATTCAGTGCGATGCATTATGTCCCCGTACCGAAGTACGGAATATTCCTACCATCAGAGCAATTCAAGCTTTGAAGTACCATCTGTTTTCAGCAGGGGGCAGTAAGCGAACAGCTGTACAGAGAACAAACCGTCTCTGGGCTGATCTTTGGCGGAGCTGAAGTATTAGGTGGACCCGATGTTGGCGAGGCAGAAGCTGTTTACTTGCTAACATATGTTGTGGATGCTTATGTTTGTTGTTATGCTTCAATGAATCAAATATTCCCGGAGATATCGTATTTACTGTTCGGAATGTTTATTACAGAGGTTTGCGGTAAAAGCGGTAGCGAGATATTCATGAGTTCTTTGTATTGTTTAGCTATAACCATTCAGAAAGTCTCATGCACATGTACTTTAAATTATATATCCATGGTTTATATTTGTAGTCCAGTATTTTACTAATCTATAGATTTACCGATTTTCGTTTAGCCTGCTATTTAAATGTAGATGGACCTGTTGGCCTTCTCTCCATTATTTTAAGAATGACTTCATGGTTATTGTTATTGTTGTTATCACTGCATATGATTTAGTGTTTGATAAAGTGTGTTGCATCCCCATCTTTATTGAATCCTCATTCTTTGTGTTTTTACTGTAATTGGTTTTATTGTAGCTTGCCTTTTTAACAGTGTTTACTTGCATTGTCCGATGAGGCTGTAAAGTGGATTATAAAACATATTGAGGGGTCCTTTATTTGACTCATGGAGTGCGACCTGCATGAGACCTCTTGTTAACATTAATATGTGGTGGTTAAAGCACTTGAACAATCATGTTACAAGATGATGAACAATTAAAAGGGTGGATGATGAACAAAGCACGCACTATCTTTTACGTTTTTGTCCCAGTTTGGGGCGCCCGATTTGCACTACTTAGTAGGTCTTCATGATGGCGTGATTACTGCGCCTCAATCCGGTGGCGGAGGGCGAGTCTCAGTTGCCTCCGGGTGTCTGAGACCGTCAATCCAGCGCATCTCATCCGTGACTCGTTGGCGCGTTACCACGGAGACTCACAGCATGTGGAGGCTCGCGCTATTCTCAGTGGCATCGGCAGCGACTCACCCGCACCCCACCGGCGAGAACCACATTATAGTGACCCGCGTGGAGGTTACCCCATGTGACTTTCCCTCCCTAGCAGCAGGGCCAATTTGGTTACCCCATGTGACTTTCCCTCCTAGCAACCGGGCCAATTTGGTTACCCCATGTGACTCTCCCTCCTAGCAACCGGGCCAATTTGGTTATCCCATGTGACTCTACCCTCCCTAGCAACCGGGCCAATTTGGTTACCCCATGTGACTCTACCCTCCCTAGCAACCGGGCCAATTTGGTTACCCCATGTGACTCTCCCTCCCTAGCAACCGGGCCAAATTGGTTATCCCATGTGACTCTCCCTCCTAGCAACGGGACAATTTGGTTACCCCATGTGACTCTCCCCTCCCTAGCAACCGGGCCAATTTGGTTACCCCATGTGACTCTCCCTCCTAGCAACCGGGCCAATTTGGTTACCCCATGTGACTCTACCCTCCCTAGCAACGGGCCAATTTGGTTACCGCATGTGAATCAACCCTCCCTAGCAACCGGGCCAATTTGGTTTACCCCATGTGACTCTCCCTGGTTGCTAGAACCAGGCCAATTTGGTTGCATAGGAGACCTTTATTATTATTT
>NC_068322.1:1030578-1033078 GCF_025860055.1 Xyrauchen texanus
ACTTTGATGGTAATACCATGGTACATTCATGGTACTTTGATGGTAATAGCATGGTACTTTGATGGTAATGCCATGGTACATTCATGGTACTTTGATGGTAATATCATGGTACTTTGATGGTAATACCATGGTACTTTGATGGTAATGCCATGGTACATTCATGGTACTTTGATGGTAATATCATGGTACTTTGATAGTAATGCCATGGTACTTTGATGGTTATACTATGGTACATTGATGGTAATACGATGGTACTTTGATGGTAATGCCATGGTACATTCATGGTAATGCCATGCTACATTCATGGTACTTTGATGGCGTTACCTTTGTAAATTGATGGTAATGCCATGGTTCCGTTGATGGTTATACTATGGTATATTGATGGTAATACCATGGTACTTTGATGGTAATATCATGGTACTTTGATGGTAATGCCATGGTACATTCATGGTACTTTGATGGTAATGCCATGGTACATTCATGGTACTTTGATGGTAATATCATGGTACTTTGATTGTTATACTATGGTACTTTGATGGTAATACCATGGTACTTTGATGGTAATGCCATGGTACATTCCTGGTACTTTGATGGTAATATCATGGTACTTTGATGGTGTTACCTTTGTAAATTGATGGTAATGCCATGGTTCCGTTGATGGTTATACTATGGTATATTGATGGTAATACCATGGTACTTTGATGGTAATATCATGGTACTTTGATGGTAATGCCATGGTACATTCATGGTACTTTGATGGTAATATCATGGTACTTTGATTGTTATACTATGGTACTTTGATGGTAATACCATGGTACTTTGATGGTAATGCCATGGTACATTCCTGGTACTTTGATGGTAATATCATGGTACTTTGATGGCGTTACCTTTGTAAATTGATGGTAATGCCATGGTTCCGTTGATGGTTATACTATGGTATATTGATGGTAATACCATGGTACTTTGATGGTAATATCATGGTACTTTGATGGTAATGCCATGGTACATTCATGGTACTTTGATGGTAATACCATGGTACATGGTAATACCATGGTACTTTGATGGTAATATCATGGTACTTTGATGGTTATACTATGGTACTTTCATGGTACATTGATGGTAATACCATGGTACTTTGATGGTAATGCATCATTCTGGTACTTTGATGGTAATATCATGGTACTTTGATGGTGTATACTATGGTACTTTCATGGTACATTGATGGTAATACCATGGTACTTTGATGGTAATATCATGGTACTTTGATGGTAATGCTATGGTACATTCATGGTACATTGATGAGTAATACTCATGGTACTTTGATGGTAATATCATGGTACATTGATGGTAATATCATGGTACTTTGATGGTAACATGGTACATTCATGGTACTTTGATGGTAATATCATGGTACTTTGATGGTAATGCCATGGTAATATCATGGTACATTCATGGTACTTTGATGGTAATATCAATGGTACTTTGATGGTAATGCCATGGTACATATCATGGTACATATCATGGTACTTTGATGGTAATATCAATGGTACTTTGATGGTAATGCCATGGTAATATCATGGTACATTCATGGTACTTTGATGGTAATACCATGGTACTTTGATGGTAATACCATGGTACTTTGATGGTAATGCCATGGTACATATCATGGTACATTCATGGTACTTTGATGGTAATACCATGGTACTTTGATGGTAATGCCATGGTAATATCATGGTTCATTCATGGTACTTTGATGGTAATACCATGGTACTTTGATGGTAATACCATGGTACTTTGATGGTAATGCCATGGTACATATCATGGTACATTCATGGTACTTTGATGGTAATATCATGGTACTTTGATGGTAATACCATGGTACTTTGATGGTAATGCCATGGTACATATCGATGGTACATTCATGGTACTTTGATGGTAATACCATGGTACTTTGATGGTAATGCCATGGTACATATCATGGTACATTCATGGTACTTTGATGGTAATACCATGGTACTTTGATGGTAATACAATGGTACTTTGATGGTAATGCCATGGTAATATCATGGTACATTCATGGTACTTTGATGGTAATACCATGGTACTTTGATGGTAATGCTATGGTAATATCATGGTACATTCATGGTACTTTGATGGTAATACCATGGTACTTTGATGGTAATACAATGGTACTTTGATGGTAATGCCATGGTAATATCATGGTACATTCATGGTACTTTGATGGTAATACAATGGTACTTTGATGGTAATGCCATGGTACTTTGATGGTACATATCATGGTACTTTGATGGTAATACCATGGTACTTTGATGGTAATACAATGGTACTTTGATGGTAATACCATGGTACTTTATATCATGGTACATTCATGGTACTTTGATGGTAATACCATGGTACTTTGATGGTAATGCCATGGTAATATCATGGTACATTCATGGTACTTTGATGGTAATACCATGGTACTTTGATGGTAATGCCA
>NC_068322.1:1040578-1069852 GCF_025860055.1 Xyrauchen texanus
CTGCGTAATGAGGCAGAGCGAGGGGAGGGGCTGAGACTCGACCTATCAGAGATCCCCATGCAGCTGGAGGAGGGCTGGGGGAAGGGCGAAGTCGAGAGGGAGACGGGTCCCTGTGATGAGAACGAATCAACGGCGAGCAGAGGGGAAGCATCACCTGTGCTAAACCCTGCCTCATCTTTGTTGATCCCACCACAGGAGAGCGGAGTGGCCTATTACATAGACCTGCATGGCCACGCCTCCAAGAGAGGATGCTTCATGTACGGCAACAAACTGACGGACGAGAGTCAACAGGTGCGTTGGCATTGGGAACCCCTACCATCCACCAAAAACGCGTCGCGGCGTTCCGTCCACCAGGGGCCGGAGGACTTATTCCGATCCGCCCGGGGAGGCGCGGCTGTTGTCCATTAGAGGGTGGAGGAGTGGCCGAGGACCAAGCTACGCCGTATCGGAGAACCGATTTTACGCCGATTTTAGATTTTGTTAAAAAGTTACGTTAACCCAAATTTAACGAGGTCGACATAAAGCTTTGAGGCTATATCTTGCCAATGGTTTGTCGTACGGAAGCTAAATTTAGTATGCTTCATCAGGACTATGATTTGAGGGTGCATGCAAAGTTTGGTGACAGCGCCACCTATGGGTCAAGAAATGTAAACAATTGCTATTTTTCCCGTAACTTTTGAACTGTATATCCTAAAATTGTGTGTTTGGTGCCTATGGATTCCCTAGGTCATGAGGATTTCAAGGATATCAGCCATATATAATTATTTTTATATTATTTTATAATTTTCTCCATAAATTTTTCTCCCAATTTGGGACGTCCAATTGCCACTACTTAGTAGGTCCTCGTGGTTACCTCATGTGACTCTACCCTCCCTAGCAACTGGGCCAATTTGGTTGCTAAGGAGACCTGGCTGGAGTCAGTCAGCACGCCCTGGATTAAAACTCATGAACTGCAGCGGTGATAGTCAGCGTCAATACTCACTGAAATACCCAGACCCTCCCTAGCAACCGGGCCAATTTGGTTGCTAAGGAGACCTGGCTGGAGTCACTCAGCACGCCCTGGATTCAACCTCACAACTCCAGGTGTGATAGTCAGCGTCAATACTCACTGAGATACCCAGACCCCCAGACATTTATAATTCTTTACCATATCAGCCATACTGCCTCTCTGGCATATAGATTTTTTATCAAAAAGTTAAATATCTTTTGAACGCATTGTCAGATTTATAAGAAATTTGCTATGCATCATTGGCATCATGTCCTGAACATACCTGAGCAGTTTAGAGACAGCGCCACCTACAGTTCAAAAGATAATCCACACTTGTGTGCCGACTCCAACCTTGGTATGTCTCTTTGCCACTTGTGAATCATGTCAACCGAGTGGCACAGTGTGTACATTTCAGTAAATGTATAAATTATTGGCTAATCTAGGACAACATATTTAGATTGCAGAATCATAGGGAGGTTCTTATAACAAAATAAAGTACAGTTATATATGCTATTACAGTTATAGTACAGTTATAACCGCAAAAATATTGGGTTTGGACTACAAATCCTGTGAGGAACAGCATTTGGAAAATGCAGGTGGCCTTTCTTTATTTTAAGCATCCAAAAAAGGAAGTATTCAGGTGTTTTATTGAACATTAAAATGGTATAATTGAAAACTACGAATCCAAACATTGCAAAGAATATAAAAATACTTAAAATAACTTATCAATAAAAAAATTAATCATCTTATTTTTTTAAAAGATTAATTTTAACACTCTCTAGGCATCCAGTCGGGATGATCTAACACACCTGTGACGCGAAGAACCATGTTTCGGTGAATCGTTCCCAAGGAAACTGTCGCTATAGAGACGCCATTAGCGATTAGCCACCATAGCTTGTCATGACACTCTTTGAGGAAACTATTGGGACCTACACATCATATTACATTGAGTGTGGGCTTGTTTGATTCAGAAACATCTGGTGTAAGTTGTGAAATACCATCGTCTTTATCATCGTTATTTTCCGTGAAGAAATATACCAAAACGTGACGCGTGTTCTGTTTATCTGTTTACTATACTTGTGGATTTCACACGCTAATACTCGGTGTAGTTTGGTCTCGGAGTGAAACTAATTGTCTCGTTGTATTCCACTCATCAAGACCTTTCCAAAGAGATATTACACATGGCTGTTATATCGTTTTGATATTTTTACTGGTTCTGTATATGATTGTTGCGATCGCCAATTTGCGAATTATGGAAATGGAACCGTTCTAATTTGTCAGCGGTTATTTAATTGGTCAGATCGGCTGTATTCATTGTGAGTCTAAGTGTATAGACATATAGACTGTTAATTTCCTATCCTCTCTTCTGGTTTGTATTTTCAGGTGGAGAACATGTTGTATCCAAAGCTAATTTCGCTAAACAGTGCTCATTTTGACTTCCTGGGCTGTAATTTCTCCGAGAAGAACATGTATGCTCGGGACAAACGTGACGGTCAGTCGAAAGAGGGCAGCGGACGTGTGGCCATTCACAAAAGCATCGGCGTCCTACACAGGTATCGACACGACACAAAACAAACTACCAATAATAAGAAGAATACAATCGTATGTTAAACCCACATGATGTGTATTTGAATGTGTGCATGTTTCTTACATTTAGTTACACACTAGAGTGCAATTATAACACAGGCCGCTCGGTGAACACCATCCCACCCGCCTGTCATGACAACGGGCGAGCCACACCCCCTCCACTGCCCGCCTTCCCACCCAAATACACACCTGAGGTGTTTGAACAGGTGCGTTCACACACGTCAAACCGTATGCCAAAGCTGACAAAGCTAAGCGACAGATAGAGCGATAGACTGACGCTTCACATGCACGTTGCGTGTTTCAGGTGGGGCGTGCTGTTGCCATAGCAGCGCTGGATATGGCGCAGTGTAACCCGTGGCCGCGGCTGGTTTTGTCCGAACACAGCAGTCTGGTGAATCTGCGCGCGTCCATCCTCAAACACGTGACGCAACAGCAAGAGCCTGACGGTCAACAACCAGCGAAACGGCAACGGGAAGACCACCAGCCCCGCCAAACCGCCGTAAGAGCACACGTTCCGAACACTTGCAACATTTTAAGTTTGTTATTATGTATATATATATATATTTCCTGTGATTGTGTCAGAAGTCTGAGCAGCTCGGCTTCAGAGAACTCGCTCAACCGTGCGCGGATTAACGCTAATGCTAACGTTAATGGAAACCGGCAGACGTCTCCTCAGCTCAAGAACTCGCCGAGCTTCACCTTCGGTAGTGCTGCGTCCGGCCCCGCCAGCGCTCACGGCACCAGCACACACCGGCCCTCTCACAGGACCCCGGGGCCCGTCAGAGGTGAGATCAGTGTTTACCACAGATAGTTCAATACTCGTCCCTCCTTTTCAATTAAACAGCAGCACAAAAAGATCAGACGTGATTTAAAAACCCAAAGTAACGTTTAGTGTGTTGAAGTGTGCGTGTGTGTTATGTGTCCTGCTGTAGAGTGTAAAGCTCAGGAGAAGAGACGACCGCATCACCAGCATCAGCGGCACGCCCTCCGCCAGCAGGGGTCCGCACGCCCCCCTCTCTCGCCATCTTCCTCCTCATCTTCAGGTGGTGTGGGCGGGTCCCCGGGCCCCTGCTCCATCAGTATGGCAGGTCTGTACACCCTCCAGCTGCCCAGTCTGGCTCAGATCCTGCCCTCTCTGCAGATCATGCCCCATCCCACCCTGCTCTTCAAACTACATGCCACCCCCCCCCAGGCCTACCTCAGCGACAGCAGAGCGGCACCGGGGCCCGCGTCACAGTGAACGGCCCATCACTGTGTGCGTGTGTGTGTGAGTGTGTATGACCATGTGAGTGTGTGTATGTGAGTGTGTGTGACTATGTGTGTGTATGTGTGACTATGTGTGTGTTTGTGTGTATGTGAGTGTGTGTTTGTGTGTATGTGAGTGTGTGCGTATGTGTGTGTGACTATGTGAGTGTGTGTGTATGTGAGTGTGTGTGACTGTGTGTATGTGTGACTATGTGTGTGTTTGTGTGTATGTGAGTGTGTGTTTGTGTGTATGTGAGTGTGTGCGTGTATGTGAGTGTGTGCGTATGTGTGTGTGACTATGTGAGTGTGTGTGTATGTGAGTGTGTGTGACTGTGTGTATGTGTGACTATGTGTGTGTTTGTGTGTATGTGAGTGTGTGCGTGTATGTGAGTGTGTGCGTATGTGTGTGTGACTATGTGAGAGTGTGTATGCGAGTGTGTTTGTTTGTATGTGTGTGTGACTATGTGAATGTGCGTATGTGAGTGTGTGTATGTGAGTGTGCGTGTGAGTGAGTGTGTGACTGTGTGTGTGTATGTGAGTGTGACTATGTGTGTGTGTGTTTGAGTGTATGTGAATGTGTGAGGATGTGAGTGTGTCTGTGACTATGTGTGTGTGTGTTTGAGTGTATGTGAATGTGTGAGGATGTGAGTGTGTGTGTGACTATGTGTGTGTGTGTGTGTGTTAGTGTGTGAGTTTGTATGTTTGTGAGTGTGTGTGACTGTGTGTGTTTGTGTGTATGTGAGTGTGTGCGTATGTGTGACTGTGTGTGTGTATGTGAGTGTGTGTGTGACTATATGTGTGTGTGTTTGAGTGTATGTGAATGTGTGAGGATGTGAGTGTGTGTGTGACTATGTGTGTGTGTGTGTGTTAGTGTGTGAGTTTGTATGTTTGTGAGTGTGTGTGACTGTGTGTGTGTGTGTATGTGAGTGTGTGCGTATGTGTGACTGTGTGTGTGTGACTATGTGTGTGTGTGTATGTGAGTGTGTGTGTGACTGTGTGTGTGTGACTATGTGTGTGTGTATATGAGTGTGTGTTTGAGTGTTAGTGTGTATGTTTGTGAGTGTGTGTGTGTGACAGAGAGTGTGTGTGTGTGTGTGTGTGAGAGTGTGGTATTGCTAATGTTGTGTGTTGTTAATATATAATGGTAATAATTATATAGATGCAGGTGTTTAATGCACATAGTGCTGCTTGAGATCCCAGATTATTTCCAGCACAGGTTGGGAACTAAAGTAAAGCACACGATTAGATACCCACTGATATTACAGCCTGTAAAACACACATATGGGTGAATGCAACAAAATTGTCATGGTCATGTTCGGATCATATTTCACCTAAAAAAAAAATATTTTGCATAAAGTAAATGAAGCCTGTGGAATGTGCTTAAATGTCATCAAATAATGTCTCGATGCAAAAGACTGTTTTCATGATTTTGGAAACAGTATAATCATTTATTAATATATGGAAGAATTCGAGCAGATTCAGTTCTCGATCTTTCCTCTTTTCAGTCTTCTGTGACCTTTGACCTTTCTTAACAATGTCATTAGTTACTGCTCTAAGTCAGCGTGCACTTTGCTCACTGTGGTTCTCTTGTTACCTAGGCAACAGCAACCCTGAGTGCCTCAGTAAAGACTTCCCTGTGCGTGGTGGGTGGGGCATCAAGACTGGCAGATCAGGTCCCGCCCACTCTCCTACATCACAGCAGAAGAAGGCGTTTCCAGCACAGGTAGAGCTTTAGCACAGATGTACTAGTTGTTATTATACAGGAAGGTGGTTTTATGCATTTTAAGATTGTTTGCACTTTTCCAGGCACCTCTGCAGGAGTCTGTGGACGTCTTGACATCTGTTGAATACAGCAGGTGAAATCCACTATTAAGAGTTTTTAAATGACGGTCATTTTTTGGGTGAACTGAAACCACTGTATATGTTTCATCTGGCTTTTGTCAGGTGCGCTCTGCAGCCGCGGGCCAGTCGCATCCCGGTGTGGAAGGACAATCAGTCGGCTGTCCCGCCTCTGTCAGGCTGCTCCGACACCCTGAGAGTGTGGAAACTGATCAAGCCTGGCATCAAAAAACACCTGGCAGGTCAGACAAGATCATGTTTACATTCTAATACATTCTATTCCCAACTCAATTGGAATTGTAAATGTTTGTAATATCATCGCTGTTACTCAGAGATGTGTGTTATGGTGTGTTAGGTGTGACTGGGAACGATGGTTCTTCTCTGCGTCTGGCCACTAAAGCTCTTCTGAGGAACCAGAGTTCAGGAGGCACCACCAATAACACACCCGCCACAGATACACACGCAAACAGGTAACACACAAGCAGACGTCGAAAGTGTTCGCTTCTAAATGAAACCTACAAGAGTGTTTTGACCTGTAACTCTAAACACTGAACCCGTGTGTGTCAACAGATCACTGCAGACGTGAGACGTTCAGTGTGTGGGTGACTTTCAATCTACTCGCATCGGCCTGAGCATCTCCACACACACACACACACACACACACACAGATATGGTCTTCATGTTAAACTGTACTTGAAGAGTCATCCCATTAGTGAGGCAAATTGGGCCGGTTGCTAGGGAGGGTAGAGTCACATGGGGTAACCAAATTGGCCCGGTTGCTAGGGAGGGTAGAGTCACATGGGGTAACCAAATTGGCCCGGTTGCTAGGGAGGGTAGAGTCACATGGGGTAACCAAATTGGCCCGGTTGCTAGGGAGGGTAGAGTCACATGTGGTAACCAAATTGGCCCGGTTGCTAGGGAGGGTGGAGTCACATGGGGTAACCAAATTGGCCCGGTTGCTAGGGAGGGTAGAGTCACATGGGGTAACCAAATTGGCCCGGTTGCTAGGGAGGGTAGAGTCACCAAATTGGCCCGGTTGCTAGGGAGGGTGGAGTCACATGGGGTAACCAAATTGGCCTGGTTGCTAGGGAGGTTAGAGTCACATGGGGTAACCAAATTGGCCCGGTTGCTAGGGAGGGTAGAGTCACATGGGGTAACCAAATTGGCCGGTTGCTAGGGAGGGTAGAGTCACATGGGGTAACCAAATTGGCCGGTTGCTAGGGAGGGTAGAGTCACATGGGGTAACCAAATTGGCCGGTTGCTAGGGAGGGTAGAGTCACATGGGGTAACCAAATTGGCCCGGTTGCTAGGGAGGGTAGAGTCACATGGGGTAACCAAATTGGCTGGTTGCTAGGGAGGGTAGAGTCACATGGGATAACCAAATTGGGCGGTTGCTAGGGAGGGTGGAGTCACATGGGGTAACCAAATTGGCCCGGTTGCTAGGGAGGGTAGAGTCACATGGGGTAACCAAATTGGCCCGGTTGCTAGGGAGGGTAGAGTCACATGGGGTAACCAAATTGGCCGGTTGCTAGGGAGGGTAGAGTCACATGGGGTAACCAAATTGGCCGGTTGCTAGGGAGGGTAGAGTCACATGGGCTAACCAAATTGGCCCGGTTGCTAGGGAGGGTAGAGTCACATGGGGTAACCTCCTCGTGGTCGCTATAATGTGGTTCTCGCTCTCGGTGGAGGCGTGGTGAGTTGTGTGTGGATGCCGCGGAGAATAGCGTGAAGCCTCCACACGCTACGTCTCCACGGTAACACGCTCAACAAGTCACATAAGATGCGCAGATTGACGGTCTCAGACGCGGAAGCAACTGAGATTAGATCCTCCGCCACCAGATTCAGTCGCTCACGCCACCACGAGGACTTGGAGCACATTGGGAATTGGCCGTTACAAATTGGGGAGAAAAAAAAAGTAATCTCTTAAAGGAATATTCGGGTTTAATCTCAATCGACAGTATTAGTGTCATAATGTTGATTATTAGCACAAATTTTTTTTCCGACTCGTTCCCTGCAAAAAAAGCACAATTGTGTGTTCCAGTGAGACACTTCCAATGCAAGTCAATGGGGTTTAATCTGTCAACATTAAAAGTATAGACACAAGACATAAACAATATGTGTGTTAACATGATTTTACTGTCATTAAATCACTTAATAACCACATCTGTGTGAAGATATAGACAATTATACAACTGTTGCCATGACGACGCGACACTGTAAACCTTAAAATTATGATTTAAGCAAGTTTACAGCTCAAATAATCCACAAGTTTATTAGGAGAATTTATGCAAGTGCTTTTATTAAATTATAAGCGTCACATTTCTGACTTTAAACCATTTAGAAATAAACCCCAGTGACTTGTATTGGAAGTGTGTCACTGGAACACACATTTGTGCTTTTATACAGAAAATGACGAGCAGTCGAAAATATTGTTGGTGTTATTAATCAACACAGTCACAAAAGCTGTCGATTGAGATTAAACCTGGAATATTCCTTAGACTTCAACTTGTCCCATAAAACAGTAGAGGTCACTGGAAATATGGAACGTTACAGAACCTCCAGAAACACTTTTTCAACCCTGGATTTGTTTAAATAAACCCTTTAACCATGTGGGTTGAGGTGGGACTGCTGTGATCTTACTGTAATCTGTTATGTAAAATAATATTGTGGTGCTTCTTAAATGTGGTCGGATTAGAAACTGTAAATGATGAGATTCAGCGTGACTCGTGGAGACACATGACAATGTGTTAATGCTGGATTGAACTAGTTTTGATGCACAGTATGTCTGTAAACTCTGTACATTTCAAAATCAATAAATGGAAGTGTATATGAGAGAAGTATTTACAACGCAACTTATTAAAAGAGAAGCACGCATGTAGAACATCTCACTGCGTTTACATGTTTATTAACATCATTTCATACAAAGCGAACATTTACAGGCTGGATCATCGTCTCTTCCTCACTCTCTGGTCCCTGTACACAACCTGAAAGAAGAGAAAATATCTGTTATTGTTTATTTCCATTTGATTGATTGATTGATTGATTTTTCTCCCCAATTTGGAGCCCAATTCCCAAGTCCTCGTGGTGGTATAGTGACTCAATCCGGTGGCGGAGGACGACTCTCAGTTGCTTCTGCGTCTGAGACCGTCAATCTCGCATCTTATCATGTGACTTGAGTGCGTTACCGTGGAGACTTCACGCTATTCTCCGCGGCATCCACGCGACAACTCACCACACGCCCCACAGAGAGCGAGAACCACATTATAGTGACCACGAGGAGGTTACCCCATGTGACTCTACCCTCCCTAGCAACCGGGCCAATTTGGTTGCTAAGGAGACCTGACTGGAGTCACTCAGCACGCCCTTGATTCAACCTCACGACTCCAGGTGTGATAGTCAGCGGCAATACTCGCTGAGATACCCAGACCCCCGAAAATATCTGTTATTAATATATCAGACATCATCAGCTATTCATCATGTGTATGTGCTGTCGATGTGCGCACCTGTCATCTCTCCGTAGGGCAGAAATCATTCCAGCTTCTTTGGGTTGTTAACAGCCACGTAATGATACAAAACCACCAGCAGGAAGAGCGACACCCCCAGCATGTTGGCGAATATGGCCAGCTGCACATCAGTCACCATTATGCTAAAAATGCAAGAATTGCATCAAGTTAAAACATGAATTTATGGACCCAGGAAACAGAGATTACCCTCACAAGAAAATAAAGAGTGATGTAATCTGACAGTAGTAACATGTTACTTTAATAAATATCATGGTGGTGTTTAATATGCATTTATTTACCATGATACTTTAAATACTGTTATTGTGGGATGCATAAAAAGACCATATTATAACTCGGATAATGTAGTATCCATAAAACCATGATATTACTATGTTTTTACCCCATGAATAATCCAATGGTATTAAATGATTACTACATTCATATATTATGGTAAAGTAACAGTTCAACCAAAAATGTAAATTCTGTCATCATTTACTCACCCTCATGTCATCCCAGATGTGTGACTTTCTTCTGCAGAACACAAAAGAAGATTTGTAGTAGAATATTTCAGCTCTGTAGGTCCATACAATGCAAGTGAATGGTGACTAGAACTCTGAAGCTCCAAAAAGCACATAAATGCAGCATAAAAGTAGTCCATAAGACTCCAGTGGTTTAATCCATGTCTTCAGGAGTGATATGATAGGTGTGGGTGAGAAACGGTTCAATATTCAAGTAATTCATTACTGTAAATCTCCACTTTCACTTTCACATTCTTCCAGTTTTGTTTTTGGCGATTTGCGTTCTTCGTGCATATCGTCACCTGGTGGGCATGGATGAGATTTTATAGTACAAAAGGACTTCAATATTGATCAGTTTCTCACCCACACCTATCATATCACTTCTGAAGACATGGATTAAACCACTGAGTCTTATGGATTACTTTATGCTGCATTTATGTGCTTTTGGAGCTTCAAAGTTCTGGTCACCATTCACTTGCATTGTATGGACCTACAGAGCTGAAATATTCTTCTAAAAATCTTAATTTGTGTTCTGCAGAAGAAGGAAAGTCACATCTCGAATAGCATGAGGGTGAGTTTCATGTTTGGGTGAACGATTCCTTTAAACAATATTGTAGCATATTTCAAAGAATACTATATTATTACCATCTTGTTAAGTGTCCAAAAGCATTGTGTTACTATTATAGTTCTTTATAGTAATATTATGGTACACTCTGGTATGGGTAGACACATTTTGTCATCAATAAACACCTTGATCAGAATAAATGGATCTTGTTGACCAGAATGCTAATCCGAAGCATTGATCATTTCAGATGCAATAATCAGCATGTTAAAGCGTATTATCATTAATGCATTCGCATTAAGCACAATGTCGCAGTGTAATCGGTAAAATAAACCAGAATTACTCACATTTATGAGTTTGTGATTTATCCGCAGGTCGAGCTATCAGCGCTGAATTCCGGGATAGAGAGTGAGACACGTCACGTACATACGGGTATTTACAGACGCCACGCCCCGAATCATTAATCGTCATAATTATTTGTACGATTATAAATCTGGTTTTAAACATACAATTCATGGTTTATTTTTCATTAAATATGACTCTTATATTATTAAAATTGTGATTCTTGCTAAAATATTTGTAAACGATTTTGAAGATAAACAATGCGTTTCTCTTCCGGGCCGCTAGAGGCGATGATGTGACTGAAGATGCTCGAGACCTCCGTCAGGCGCGAGTTTAAACATTCAAACTGACTTCACACAACAACAAAGTCATCACATTAAACATATCAAATATCACGGATTTACGCTTCAGAATACGTGATAACGCATGTAAGTAATTCATAATCATAATAAATCATATTTTGTAACAATGTGAAAGCAAGAGCTTTGTATTTGGAAAACAAGACAGAAGTTTTCCATTAGTTAAACGGAACAATTAATAAAATACGAGTTTAAACGCTCTGTAAACTGAATAAAACTTACTAAATGTACTTTTTTGTAAAGTTATGTTATCAGATGCTAATACTATCCAGTGCTGGGTATAGAGCCCGAAGCCATTTGTTTTGAGAATAATGGCTGGCTGATGAAGTTATTGGCTGGCTAGCCGGCTCAGCCAAAACCTAAATGGCTGCTGCAGCCGCCAAACTTTTCATAGCTGCAAATGGCTGAAGCTGCCACTTCATGTCTACAGATGTCTATGTTCAGTGGTGGACAGTAATGAAGTAAATGTAATTCGTTACTGTACTTAAGTAGCTTTTTTGTGTATCTGTACTTTACTGAAGTATTTAAATTTGGGGAGACTTTTACTTTAACTCCACTACATTTCAAAGTCAGATATCTTTTTACTCTACTACATTTTCAAAATCAGTCGTTCCTTTTTATTTATGAGTGGATAAAAATGTAACTGGTCAATGGAGCCACCAATCACAGTACAGCGCGCGCGCTTTGTTTTGAACTTGCCTTGGCGGCATCTGCTAAGCGCGAACCAGGGGTGCGTTTCCCAAAAGCATCGTTAGCCAACTATGGTAGCAAGTTCCGTCGTTATCATCATAGTTCAACGAGTTGGTGTTTCCCGAAACCATCGTTCCAACGAACATTCGCAAACAGCATCGCAGAGTTGTGTGGTTGGAACGACAGCTCTCGACCTGTGGTTAGAAGCAGAGTTTCTTGTTATTATAACATGTGTGCTTAATACATTATTATCTTGAGCCAAATAAGCAAGATGATATTCAGTACAATCAGTATCTTTTATTTAGAAGACACACAAATGTCCTTTATGTCTTTTAGTTTGTCAATAGATTTAAAGCACCGTTTTTGAAGAGTGCGCATGTGTGAACGTGCTCTAGTGCGTAAGAACGAGCCTATGATTGAATCTGGAAATAAAGCAAATAACTGAGAAAAATATTAGAGAGTCCTCAGATGACATGTCCGTAATTTATAGCAAAACATCTAGCATTAATTCGATCATTAATTCGAACAGATTCATTAAAAGAAGTTTTTAATCCACCACATGTGTGACATCATTAACCAACATGGTTGAACAACCAATTTGCGACAATACGGTTTCGGGAAACAGTCGTGACTAGCAAGTTGATTTCTTCAACAGTGCATCGTACTACGGTAGTGGAGCAGCAAGTTACGTCGTTGTACGGGAAACGCACCCCAGAGCCGTTAAATATGAGAGTTTGCGAACATAGACGGTTGCGACAGTGATCTCGCCGCCGCGCGGTCACGTGATTCGTGTAGCTCTCAATAGTTCTAAACAAATTGCGTTGCCAATGATTTTAAGCGGGGCAGAGAGCAGCAGCTATTATTGCAGCAATTATCGGTAAATATTGACGCATAATGTACATTGCTTATTATGTTGACACTAAAATGACTTGCTTATAATAGCATTGTTTTTCTGGGGAGTAGCAGAAACACTGCATTAATACGTTTTTGTGTTTAATTTTGGAGGGAAATTGGCTGCTCCCATAACATAGAATATATATATATATATATATATATATATATATATATATATATATATATATATATATATATATTCTATGTGTGCTTGTAGCATGTGTGTGTGTATATATATATGTGTATGCGTGTGTGTGTGTGTGTGTATATATCAGACATGGGGACTTGTGACTTGGTGACTTGGACTCGAGTCGACTCGAGTCGCTATTTTTATGACTTGTGACTTGACTTGACAAAAATAAAATACTTGAGACTTGACTCGGACTTGGAAGTTAAAGACTCGGGGACTTGACTTGACTTGACGAGACGAAGACTTGAATGACTTGAGTGTTAATCACATCATGTTTTCAGTTTGAATATAAAATATATAAATCATTTTAAAAAATAAAGTTGATCCAGCTGGAGCGCAGGCTGAGAATAGTTTTGTCATGACTGGATCACGACACTATAGGCTATCATCAGCCATGCCCTCTCGTACCTTACGCACACCACGCCCACTTAGATCAGATAACACATCAACATGTCAGCCGGAGGGTAACGTTACCGAGGGTCATCGTTTTCGGCTTCAAAAATGATTATCAAGATGGCAAAAGACGAACAGCGCTTTGCAAGACATGCAACGTTAAGATCGCGGACAGCCAGACGACAACCTCAATTTCGTCCGCCATTTGAAGAGCCATTCTGCCCAGTAAGTGCTTGTCAATTTGTTAATTTGATCTGGTTAGTTGGTAGTTAGCTAATGTAATAATAGCAGGGTTCCCACGGGTCCTTGAAATCCTTGAAAGTTTGTGAATCTGAAAAATAAAATTCAAGGCCCTGGAAAGTTCTTGAAAATAAACATACATATACAGGTCCTTGAAAGTGCTTGAATTTATTTTGTGCAAGAAGTTTTCTGGAAAAAAAAATCTGTCCATTAATTTTTTATTTCGCCAACACTTCGTGGCTTATGCTGCATACTAGCCTGCTTGATTTACGTTAGTTACGCGCATTTAAGTGTTTTCCGCGCGAGGTACTTTGTTTTGTACGTTGCCATGACGTTCACGCGCGCTGGTACCTCAACGTTTCCCACTCACAGACATTGCAAAAATAGGCTTATGGATATACTCTGAGTGTGTGTGTGTGGGAGTGTGAGAGCGCGAGAGTGAGTGTGTGTGTGTGTGGGAGAGAGAGTGTGTGAGAGAGTGAGTGTGTGTGTGTGTGTGTGTGAGCGCGAGAGTGAGTGAGTGAGTGAGTGTGGGTGTGGGAGAGAGAGTGTGTGTGAGTGGGTGTGTGTGAGAGAGAGAGAGTGTGTGAGAGAGGGTGTGGGAGAGAGAGTGTGTGTGAGAGAGAGAGAGAGTGTGAGAGAGAGAGTGTGTGTGTGAGAGAGAGAGGAGAAATGTAACAAAGTTTAATGTATGTAACTGTGTTTGAGAGAGAGAGAGAGAGAGAGAGAGAGAGAGAGGGAGTGTGTGTGTGTGTGGGAGAGAGAGTGTGTGAGAGAGTGAGTGTGTGTGTGTGTGTGTGTGAGCGCGAGAGTGAGTGAGTGAGTGGGTGTGGGAGAGAGAGTGTGTGTGAGTGGGTGTGTGTGAGAGAGAGAGAGTGTGTGAGAGAGGGTGTGGGAGAGAGAGTGTGTGTGAGAGAGAGAGAAAGTGTGTGTGAGAGAGAGAGAGAGTGTGAGAGAGTGTGTGTGTGAGAGAGAGGAGAAATGTAACAAAGTTTAATGTATGTAACTGTGTTTGAGAGAGAGAGAGAGGAGGTGTTCAGAGAGGAGTCTGTTGGATGTTAAGCTGTTATATGTTTTATGGACTCAATGTTGAAAATTTAAAACATTTCAAACACTGTTGGCAGAAGTGAAAAATAAATAATTTTATGAAGTTACAATTTTGTTTGATTCCATGATGTATTTTACTGAACATGAGTATTGTAATTTACTGACAGTTACTTATATCTTGTCTTTTCACTTTATTATGATCAGATTCTGCAGGTAAAATTACAATAATAAGGTGACTTGACTTGGACTTGACTTGACATAGCCTGTGACTTGACTTGACATAGCCTGTGACTTGACTTGACATAGCCTGTGACTTGACTTGACATAGCCTGTGACTTGACTTGGACTTGACTTGCCCAAGAAAAAAATACTTGGGACTTACTTGACACTTGAAGGTTAAGACTTGAGACTTACTTGAGACTTGCACATGTGTGACTTGGTCCCATCTCTGGTATATATATATTCTATGTATGTGTGTGCACGTGTGTGTGTGTGTATATATATATATATATTTATATTTAATGGCATTGTGCAGGTTTATGTGAATGTATCATAACATTAGGATGTTAATAATTATGACCATAGACGCTCGAGAAAAATATATACAGTAAATACTGTAAATGTACTATACCTTATGGGAACAGTCCCCTTCCCTCCAAAATTAAACACACAAAAAATTTATTCAATTCAAATATATATATATATACATCTGACTAATTAATGTCATATTATTAATAGATTGGTGTGCCAAGAGTGACATTAGTCTTCATGTAGACTGAGTTAAGCAAGAGTCTTGTGATAAATTATAATAGGACATTATGGTCATAAAAAATCATAGTACTTGGATACTTAAGTACATTTGAAGGCAAATACTTTTGTACTTTTACTCAAGTGAATTTTTAAAGGCAGCACTTCTACTTTTACTTAAGTAATATTTTACCTTGAGTATCTTTACTTTAACTCAAGTACATGGTATGTGTACTTAGATCCACCACTGTCTATGTTATACTGATTTACTAGATCTCAATATTTCCAAGCAATGCATGAGCACACTATATTTCTACAAAATGCAATACAATGTAATAAAGAAAACACCAGATTTTACTTTCTAGCGTATGTACATATTTATTTTGTAGTCTGTATGCTACTAAACATTTTCACATAGCCTACAATGTGTTGTTTTTAGGCTAAATGTATGTAGGCTAAGTTGTATACAATAACTTGGCAATATCATGGATGGAGCTTATCATATTACACCTTGATTAAGAATGCAAACTTTTGTTGAATTTTATGAGAAATCTACAGGCGCAAACAGGCGAAGTGTAGTAAAATAAAGACCTAAATGTGTATTTCGGACTTTTTTCACCACAAGTCTGAAAGAAGACATGTTATTAAAGACAAATATCCAAAAATCTCAAAATTGACCAGTAAAAAAAAACTATGTTTTTGCCTGCCGTGTCTCGCCTTAATATAAACACACACTGTTATCAGTGTTATTTTGGACAAAGTTTTGCACATTTCACTTCAATGTACACTGAAGCATGCGTCAAGTGAATTAGCAATGTGGAAACGGTGGTTTGTTACTGCAGTAATATCACGTTCAGTGCTATAAATCTCTCCGTTCCAGAATATTTGGTTCATAACATCAATCTTTGATTCAGGTGTTTGTGCAACCGTGCCCTGAAGATTTAACAAAAGTCTGGGTAGGCCTAAGTTTAAAAAAAAGTAAGTAGGAATTAGGAAAGTATGTGAGAAGTGAGATCAAAATTACCTTGCTTGCTTCTTTGCGCCATTTCACCTCAGTGCGAGAAAAACATGCATCAGCTTCTTCTGTACGGAAAAGCGAGCAATTTTAATTGGTCGTCAAGTCACTAATGAGTCTGTGTATCGTAGCAACGAGAACAAGACTGTGCTGTTATGAATCCCGTGTGAAAATAGATCTCGTGTATTGTTTATATATTTAGTGTATGTATGTCTCTATGTGATAGAATTATTATTTGATGCAAATAATTCTAGCCGGCTCAACCAAACTTTATCAGATGGCGGCTCAATTTGGCTTACTGAAATTATTGGCTGGCTGACTGACATTTTAAATGGCGACGCCTGGCGGCCTTCGGAGTCTAGCTGGGTAAGTTAGTCAAAAAATTAAATTACACCTTCTACAGTGTAATCAGATTACTGTAATAATTACTCTGTCTGAAAGGTAATTGCATTACTTATTAGTAATTACTTTCTAAAACCCGTATCAACCTCGACCAGAATTAAAATACAAGGATAGACTTGAAACTGTTCTTTTAATTATAAATCATATAAATTTAATTAATTATTCATGAACTGGCCAAAAGAATTTAAAGGAAGCGTTAAATTAGAAAACCAATATTTTAACATTAAACAATTTCGATTTTTAATTCACTATTGTTTTATGTATATAATTGTTCTATAGTCTATACAGTATTTAATGCAATTACTTCAGAAGTAAATGTAATTAAATTACTGGAATATTAAGAGTAATCCCTTACTTTATTTTTCCAATGATAAAAAGTAATTTAATTGCAGTAATTAATTACTTATTAATGCATTACACCCAACACTGTTACCATGGTACTCTGATATACACTGTGGTTTTAACATGATACTTAAAATAGTACTATGTTACAACCAGGCTTTATTATTTTAACCATGTTTTAAATAGTAATAATTTTAGTCAGTACTGTCCTAAATAATGTGTTTCAGGAACATTAATATGGTCTGTATCAACAGTAACATCAGATGCAGGTTTATGAGGGTTCATGTTATATGTGTTTTGGTGTTGGTCAGACTGGTTCTGTGATGGGGTCTGTGAGCTCTGGTCCATACTGGAACGGTCAGGAAGACTGTCCAGCTCTATAGTCTGGCAGGGAAGACCTTTGCTGTGGATCTCAGTCTGTGGGTGTGTGAGGCTCAACACGTGCAGGGCATGATGGGAAAAGTCACCAAACCGCACCTCCGGTGAGTCTAACAGCATTCAGATATTTGATTGATGTGTTTAAGATTGTGCTGCAGTAACATAGTAACGGCTTACAGTGTTGCCCCTTATCCTAGACGTTACTGTGTGCATCTCAGTTGCTGCAATGAAACTGTCATGTTTAGCATCTCTTTAGCCATTCAGATTTCAGTCCACCACTAGTCTGGATGTTTTTCTTTTGTGTGTGTGCGTGTGTGTGTGCGTGCGTGTGTGTGTGTGTGTATCTGTGTGTGTGTGTGTGTATGTGTGTATCTGTGTGTGTGTGTGTGTGTGTATGTGTATGTGTGTATCTGTGTGTGTGTGTGTGTGTGTGTGTGTGTGTGTGTGTGTGTATGTGTGTATCTGTGTGTGTGTGTGTGTGTGTGTGTGTATCTGTATGTGTGTATCTGTATGTGTGTGTGTGTGTGTATCTGTATCTGTGTGTGTGTGTGTGTGCGTGTGTGTGTGCGTGTGTGCGTGCATCTGTGTGCACG
The DNA here is from genome assembly GCF_025860055.1 of Xyrauchen texanus. Taxonomy (NCBI): domain Eukaryota; kingdom Metazoa; phylum Chordata; class Actinopteri; order Cypriniformes; family Catostomidae; genus Xyrauchen; species Xyrauchen texanus. The sequence continues at coordinate 1,058,453 of NC_068322.1, forward strand.
TGTGTGTATGTACGTGCGTGTGTGTTTGTGTGTACGTGTACGTGTGCGTGTGTGTGTGTGTGTGTGTGTGTGTGTGTGTGCAGGAATTTGTTTTTCCGTGTGTCTTCTCTCACGCTGATGGGTGTGAAGCTGGTGTTTGTCATGGAGGGAGACGCTCCGAAAATCAAAGCGAGACCATGAGCAAAGCGCGCCGAGATGAATCTGGACACTTGAAATCAAGAAGCTCGAAACCAGCTGCTGCCAAAAACACCGGCGGAGCGATTCAAGGCCGTTCTGAGAGAGGTCGGATGAATCTCCAAAAGTGAATCCAAAGCGTTTCTGTATGACTTCCAATTCATTCTGGCGTTATTCCTGTACGCTCTAGTGTCGCGGAGATGTTGGACTGTCTGGGTGTGCCGTGGGTCACAGCAGCGGCGGCGGAAGCCATGTCGCCTACCTGGACTCGCAGGGCACCGTAGATGGCTGCATCACTAACGACGGCGATGCCTTCCTCTATGAGCTAAAACCGTTTACAGGAACTTCAACATGAACACAAAGGTGCAACTCGTGCTTTTCATCATTCATTTGATTAAACACATAGAGCGTATATTAAATATAGAGATCTCTTCAGGATCCACAGGTGGACTGTTATCAGACGTGTCGGGTTCAAGCAGAACTCGGTCTAGACAGAGAGACTCTCGTGGGTCTGGCGATTTTCCTGGGCTGCGACTACATCCCCAAGGTTCAATCGGCTGCGGCCATCACAACCCGTTCAATATGAAATCGTGTTTGGCATCTTACAGCTGTGAGACGAGTTTTGGGGCAGATATACAGACTGACATTGTTCCGTTTGTCTCTCCTCAGGGTGTCGCAGGTGTCGGTAAAGAACAAACGCTAAAACTGATCCAGAATCTGAAAGGACGAGCACTTCTGCAAAAGTATGTCCCATTCGTTCACTATATTATACACTAGGTTGAATGAGAGTCTTGTAGTCTGGCTGTTTATATTCGCAGGTTTAGTGAATGGGGGTCAGAGGTCGCTGAAAGGTCAGAGGTCATGGTGAAGAAGGTTACTCACTGTCTAGTGTGCCGTCATCCCGGTAAACGACGAGTCATGCTAATCTTTAAATATGAAGCTCTCGATCGCCTGTGATCATGTTCTCTGTTGTTCTCTCTTCTAGGCTCTGCTAAGTCTCATGAGCGCAGCGGCTGTGTGTTCTGTAAGAGTGAACGCTTCTGTTCACCGCAGGATTATGATTCTCATTGTCCGTGTGAGTGGCATCGCTCTGAGACACGATTAGCCAGGCGTCCAACATTGAAGCCAACATCAGAAAGTACGTTTAAACGCTAAAGAGCACTTCAAGTAATCCTGCTGCCACCTGCTGGAAGAAACGTGAAACTGCGACTATTTCAAAGCGATGTCAGTTATAGCCTATAGGTGGCCTCAGTGTTCCCCTTATTCTTCAGTGGTCTCTGTAACTCAATGAGATATTGTCACATGTTAAACATTTGGATATTGTGGCAGGGCGGAGGGCGAGTGTGTGCGTGAGAGTGTTGGTGAGAGTGTGTGTGCGTGAGAGTGTTGGTGAGAGTGTGTGTGCGTGAGAGAGTTGGTGAGAGTGTGTGTGCGTGAGAGTGTGCGTGAGAGTGTGCGCGTGAGTGTGTGCGTGCGTGCTTGAGAGTGTGTGAGCTCGTGTGTGTGTGTGCGTGTGCGTGTGAGAGTGTTGGTGGGAGTGTGTGAGCGCACGTGAGTGTGTGCGTGTGCGAGAGTGTGCGCCTGCGAGTGAGTGTGTGTGCACCAGTGTGTGAGTGTGTGCGCGAGTGTGTGAGAGAGTGTGTGTGCGCGTGCGAGTGTGTGTGCGTGTTTGTGCCTGTGTGTGTGGACGAGTGTGTGCGCGTGTGTGCATGCGTCCGTGCGAGTGTGTGTGCGTGTTTGTGCCTGTGTGTGTGGGCGAGTGTGTGTGCGAGTGTGTGTGCGTGTTTGTGCCTGTGTGTGTGGAGCGAGTGTGTGCGTGAGTGTATGTCTTGTGCGTGTATGTGCCTGTGTGTGCGCGAGTGTGTGTGCGTGTTTGTGCTTGTGTGTGCGCGCGAGTGTGCATGCGAGTGTGTGTGCGTGTTTGTGCTTGTGTGTGTGCACGAGTGTGAGTGAATGACTGTTTGTGTGCGTGCGAGTGAGTGTGTGTGCGTGCGTGTGTGCGTGCGTGCGTGCGTGCGTGCGTGTGTGCGTGTGTGTGCGTGCGTGTGTGTGCGTGCGTGCGTGCGTGCGTGTGTGTGCGTGTGTGTGCGCGTGTGCGCGTGCGTGCGTGCGTGCGCGTGCGCGTGCGCGTGTGCGCGTGCGCGTGTGTGTGTGTTAAGATGGTAAAAAAAAAAGGAAAAGTCACAAAGACCTGGACCACTCTAATAAAGGATTCCATTTATATATATATATAAATAAAAGGGATCAAATCGGACAAAAATGTCCGAACAGAACATTCGTGTTAAAGATTACAAAGACAAACATTGTTTTGAAGTTTGGAATAACATGCACTAATGAATCAATATCGAACAATAACACCAGAAGTGTGTATTAAGAAAGTTAATTGGGTCAATTAAAATTTAATTTTTACTTTAAGCCTCGTGTATAATTTAGTTTGAGAGCAATAATTAAACTCTGATGTCACTCTTGACGGTTCTCCATCATTCTCATGTTCACAGGAAGACGTTGGCGTGTGAGCAGTTTCCCTTCACAGAAGTGAGTTGTGTGGAGTATTATGGTCTGTCTTTTGTAGTGTAGCACCAGTTGTGATGCTTTGTTGACTTTCAGATCATCAATGAATTCTTGGTGACGAAGGACAAACCAGTTCCGGCGTTCCGCAGGAGAAAACCAAACCTGCTGCTGATGCAGGTACAGACCAGCTCTCACCGAACGACCAATCAGAACACAGCGCTGCTGTCTGAATCTTTGAGATGTTTAGAGAGTCGTTTATGTTGTGGTGTAATTGTGTTGCAAGTGTTTTGTGAAGACTGACACACACAGATCTCATTCTGATGGTAGTTCCCCTTATGATCAAATTAGCATCACAGTGAAGTGCCTTGATGAGCGCTACTTGCATTTCCTACTGAAACAGGAAGTGGGGGCGGGACTTGTCGAAACGGCTTGCCCTTTTTTTGCGAGTATTGACGCTGACTATCACACCTGGAGTCGTGAGTTTGAATCCAGGGTGTGCTGAGTGACTCCAGTCAGGTCTCCTTAGCAACCAAATTGGCCCGGTTGCTAGGGAGGGTAGAGTCACATGGGGTAACCAAATTGGCCCGGTTGCTAGGGAGGGTAGAGTCACATGGGGTAACCAATTTGGCCCGGTTGCTAGGGAGGGTAGAGTCACATGGGGTAACCAAATTGGCCTGGTTGCTAGGGAGGGTAGAGTCACATGGGGTAACCAATTTGGCCCGGTTACTAGGGAGGGTAGAGTCACATGGGGAAACCAAATTGGCCCTGTTGCTAGGGAGGGTAGAGTCACATGGGGTAACCAAATTGGCCTGGTTGCTAGGGAGGGTAGAGTCACATGGGGTAACCAAATTGGCCCTGTTGCTAGGGAGGGTAGAGTCACATGGGGTAACCAAATTGGCCTGGTTGCTAGGGAGGGTAGAGTCACATGGGGTAACCAAATTGGCCTGGTTGCTAGGGAGGGTAGAGTCACATGGGGTAACCAAATTGGCCTGGTTGCTAGGGAGGGTAGAGTCACATGGGGTAACCAAATTGGCCTGGTTGCTAGGGAGGGTAGAGTCACATGGGGTAACCAAATTGACCTGGTTGCTAGGGAGGGTAGAGTCACATGGGGTAACCTCCTCGTGGTCGCTATAATGTGGTTCTCGCTCTCTGTGGGGCGTGGTGAGTTGTCTTGCGGATGCCACGGCGGCGCAATGTCTCCTTGGTAATGCACGCAACAAGCCGCGTTATAGAGATCCATCCTCCGCCACCGGATTGAGGTGAGTCACTACGCCACCACGAGAACTTAAGAGCGCATTCGTAATTGGGCGTTACAAATTGGGGAGAAAATTATAATGACCCAAATGAATGTAAATTTATCGTCCAGTTTCCCTGATTCCGTTAAAAAATAAAAATATTGTTAAAATTCTAAGCTAATCAATTAAGTAGAGTCATGATATTGATTATACATATAGATCAAGTGGGGTTTATACAGGGTCATAGTTCTTCTGACAATATTAGATGTTATAAAGAATTTTAATAAATATTAAAACCATGTCTAGGGGCGCTAAGAGTGCGGTTATTCAGTTTAAGATTTGGCATCGTTTCTACTGGACTCGGCGGAGACACGGCCCACGGTCTCACGCTAAGATTGGAGAATTCTGGGTAATTCTGCCCCAGACTCTGTATATTGGGTGATGGGCTGGTTTCTTAAAGTAGGTGACAAATATACCAAAAGGTCCAAACTAGCGTAATGATTGGCAGACTTGTTTGTTTGCTCATATGTGTGCATGGTGTAATTCAGGCTTTGACCACAGGGTGGGGTTGGAGAGGCGGATATAATGGGAGTTTATTCCACCATATTTCACATAAGAATCAATCCAAATGTTAGTAGCAAAATGATCACGAGGTCATGCATTGAGTCTTTCATGATAAGACTAATAACATGCATTAAGAAAATAAAAAGGGTCTTTTTTAATTTCATGCTGACTTTAAAGTTTCTCTGAACTGTGCTCAACAGAACTTTGCTCTGGAGAAGATGGACTGGCCCAAACACTACAGCAGTGAGAAGATTCTGGTGCTCATGACCTACACTGAACTCATGAACCGAAAACACGGCAGAGAAACCTCCGCACAGATCGAGCCTGTCAGGTGTGTGTGTGTGTGTGTGTGTGTGTGTGTGTGTGTGTGCGTTGTCTGTATCTTAAAGGGACAGTACACCCAAAAATGAAAATTCTGTCATAATTTATTCACCCTCATGCCATCCCAGATGTGTGACTTACATTCTTATGCAGGGCACACTTGAAGATTTTTAGAAGAATATTTCAGCTCTGTAGGTCCATACAATGCAAATGAATGGTGACCAGAACTGTGAAGCTCCAAAAAGCACATAAAGGCAGCATAAAAGTAATCCATACAACTCCAGTGGTTTAATATTTAAGTTCTTTTGTTCTATAAATTCTCCTTCCCGCCCAGTAGGTAGCAATATGCATGAAGAATGCAAATCTGCAAAATATATAAAACAAGAAGTAGAAAGTGAAAGTGGAGATTTACAGTAATCAGGGACTTCTACATTGATCTGTTTCTCACCCACACTTATCATATCACTACAGATCATGGATTAAACCACTGGAGTCCTATGGATTACTTCCATGCTGCCTTTATGTGCTTTTTGGAGCTTCAAAGTTCTGGTCACCATTCACTTGCATTGTATTCTCAAAACGCTACTAAAAATCTTCATGTTTGTTCTGCAGAGGAAAGAAAGTCACACACATCTGGGATGGCATGAGGGTGAATAAATGATGAGAGAATTCACATTTTTGGTGTACTGTCCCTTTAGCTTAAAGTATTATTATTACTACCAGATTATTCGATGTTTACTCGGATCAATTAAGTGTGAGTAAATGATGAGAGAAATTCATTTTGGGGGTTTGAGAGTTTTGAGGTTGAATTATTTAAACCGCCACATTTGTATCACAAAAATGAGTGCTACAAACATTTTACAATGACACTTTTCATAATAATGTGTGTCTCTCTGTCTCCCTGTCTGACTGTATCTCTGACTGACTGTATCTCTTTCTGACTGTATCTCTTTCTGACTGACTGTATCTCTGTCTGTCTGTCTCTCTCTCTGACTGACTGTATCTCTGACTGACTGTCTCTCTTTCTGACTGACTGTCTCTCTGACTGACTGTATCTCTTTCTGACTGGCTGTCTCTCTGACTGACTGTATCTCTGTCTGTCTGTCTCTCTCTCTGACTGACTGTGTCTCTGTCTGTCTGTCTCTCTGACTGACTGTATCTCTGGATTACAGGTGTTAAATTGGGGAAATTGACTGTCTCTCTTTCTGACTGACTGTCTCACTGACTGACTGACTGGCTCTCTGACTGATTGTATCTCTGTCTGTCTGTCTCTCTCTCTGACTGACTGTATCTCTGTCTGTCTGTCTCTCTGACTGACTGTATCTCTGTCTGTCTGTCTCTCTCTCTGACTGACTGTATCTCTGTCTGTCTGTCTCTCTCTCTGACTGACTGTATCTCTGACTGACTGTCTCTCTTTCTGACTGACTGTCTCTCTGACTGACTGTATCTCTTTCTGACTGGCTGTCTCTCTGACTGACTGTATCTCTGTCTGTCTGTCTCTCTCTCTGACTGACTGTGTCTCTGTCTGTCTGTCTCTCTGACTGACTGTATCTCTGGATTACAGGTGTTAAATTGGGGAAATTGACTGTCTCTCTTTCTGACTGACTGTCTCACTGACTGACTGACTGGCTCTCTGACTGATTGTATCTCTGTCTGTCTGTCTCTCTCTCTGACTGACTGTATCTCTGTCTGTCTGTCTCTCTGACTGACTGTATCTCTGTCTGTCTGTCTCTCTCTCTCTGACTGACTGTATCTCTGACTGACTGACTGTATCTCTGTCTGTCTGTCTCTCTCTCTCTGACTGACTGTATCTCTGTCTGACTGTCTCTCTCTCTCTGACTGACTGTATCTCTGTCTGACTGACTGTATCTCTGTCTGACTGTCTCTCTTTCTGACTGACTGCCTCTCTGACTGACTGTATCTCTGTCTGTCTCTCTCTCTGACTGACTGTATCTCTGTCTGTCTCTCTCTCTGACTGACTGTATCTCTGTCTGACTGTCTCTCTTTCTGACTGACTGTCTCTCTGACTGACTGTCTCTCTGTCTGTCTGTCTCTCTCTCTGACTGACTGTCTCCCTGTCTGACTGTATCTCTGACTGACTGTATCTCTGTCTGTCTGTCTCTCTGACTGACTGTCTGTCTGTCTGACTATCTGTCTGACTGTCTCTCTGTCTGACTGTCTCTGTCTCTCTGTCTGTCTGTCTGTCTGTCTATATGTCTGACTGTATCTCGGTCTGAGTGTCACAAGCTCCTAAACTCAGCTGATGTTCTTCAATTCAGTGCTTTAAAGTCAGTCTAAAGTGGCGTTTCTGCACAGGTTTAAAGTGTTTCATGTTCTTCCCAACAGAATATATAAATCACGCATTAAGAATGGAATCTCCTGCTTTGAGGTCGTCTGGAAGAAACCAGGTGATACAAACATAATCTTCTAATCCGTCTGTAGAATTATCACAGCAGACTGTCAATGTGCTGTGAGACACTGTAAGTCTGTTTCAGTTTTATCAGAGATTTATGCAATAGATCATTTTTTTAAATTGTTGAATTGTGTGACAACAAGTCTGCTGAGCTTGTTAGAGTCTCGTTGTGAGGTCAGATCAGCAGGGGTCGGGGGTCACAGGTGACGGAACAAATGTATCACCTTTAGGTGCTAAAACGGCTTCCTCTAGACGACCCTTGAACCCCCCTCACAGAACCAATCCACACACTGTTACTGATGCCAATAAAACACTCATGAATAGATGTTTTATTGTTATAGTCGGGAAAAACATTTTTAATTCATTTAGTGGCGGATGAAAATAATGTGATGCAGTATCACGGTCCTACGGTCACGGAAAACCTGGAAAGAAGCCTAGTTTTGCTCTACTCTAATATATTCCATATGTATATATATATATACTGTATAGAAATGTCATCATGGAGAACCCTGTAGCAGTCGCACAGATGTGTTGTCATGGTAACCGTGTCTTTGTCAGATCATTATGTGTTTGCTGAGAGCTGCGAGGAGCAGACCGAGGTGAGGACGGTGGAGGAAGAGTCCCTCTTCAGTCTGGCGTATCCTCACGTCGTCCGGGACTTCCACAGAGAGCGAGCGAAGCTCAGGACAACAAAACCAAAAGTATGTTCATCCACTCCCAGCGCAACCCCTAATAAACATCCCACTTCACGTCCTGACACAAAGCATTCTGTTACATAGCCAAACCGTATACAAATAAACCCTCAACTCTGGCGTCACTTAGCTTCATAAAATATCAGTTACATTATATAAATGAGTTCCTTGAACCTCTTCAGCTTGCAAATCCATCACATGAATATTTGAAGTAATAATAACTCAAGCGAGGTTGGATGATTTAAGCATGCTTGATTGGTCGAAATGAACTCATGTGGGCTTTTAATGAGACTTTTGGACTATAATGCACAAGTTAATGGAACATTCGGGTTCAACACAAGTTACTCTCAGTCGAGCAGCATTTGTGACCGTGTTGATTAATAACAAAAACAATAATTTCGACTTCGTTCCTCGTTTTCTGTATAAAAGCACAAATGTGTGTTCCAGTGAGACACTTCCAATGCAAGTCAATGGGGTTTATTTTTAAATGTTTTAAAGTCAGAAATGTGACGCTTATAATTTAATAAAAGCTCTTACATTAATTCTCCTGTTAAAACTTGTGGATTATTTGAGCTGTAAAGTTGTTTAAATCGTCATTTTAGGGTTTACGGTGTTAGCGTCGTCATGGCAACGTGAGTTATAAATCGTCTATATCTTCACACAGATGTGGTTATTAAGTGATTTAATGACAGTAAAATCATGTTCACACACATATTGTTTATGTCTTGTGTCTATACTTGTGAAACAGTATTTTAATGTTGACAGATTAAACCCCATTGACTTGCATTGGAAGTGTCACATTTCAAACATGCAGTAATTAAGGCTCATTAGTATTGACTTTACTAATAAATTAAACACAATATAGAGTAGATTAAATAGAAACTGTGATATAAATGATGATTTGAACATGTTATTTGTGTGATGTACATAAATAATGAACTGATACATTGTGTGTCTAACGAAGGCTTTCTAGTTAATATAAATCATGAAACGCTTGATGCTGAATGCTGCATATATATTTGAAGCACATCATAAAAACTTTCTGCGCAGAGGATCATTTTGACTCGTCCCTCAGTTTAATAAAAAAAAACATTTTACAGCTTAAACTAATTGTTGAAGCATTAATGCAAGCTTCACATTTCTGTAGACTTCCATTGGAAATGATTTACTGTAAACATGATGTCTCTCTGACTGACTGTCTGTCTCTCTGACTGACTGTCTGTCTCTCTGACTGAATGTTTCTCTGTGTGGCTGTCTGTCTCTCTGACTGACTGTCTCTCTGACTGACTGTCTCTCTGTCTGACTGTCTGTCTCACTGACTGACTGTCTCTCTGTCTGACTGTCTCTCTGTCTGACTGTCTGTCTCTCTGACTGACTGTTTCTCTGTCTGACTGTCTGTCTCTCTGACTGACTGTCTCTCTGTCTGACTGTCTGTCTCTGACTGACTGTTTCTCTGTCTGACTGTCTGTCTCTCTGACTGACTGTTTCTCTGTCTGACTGACTGTTTCTCTGTCTGACTGTCTGTCTCTCTGACTGACTGTCTGTCTCTCTGACTGACTGTTTCTCTGTCTGACTGTCTGTCTCTCTGTCTGACTGTCTGTCTCTCTGACTGACTGTTTCTCTGTCTGACTGTCTGTCTCTCTGTCTGACTGTCTGTCTCTCTGACTGACTGTTTCTCTGTCTGACTGTCTGTCTCTCTGTCTGACTGTCTGTCTCTCTGACTGACTGTTTCTCTGTCTGACTGTCTGTCTCTGACGGAATGTTTCTCTGTGTGGCTGTCTGTCTCTCTGACTGACTGTCTCTCTGTCTGACTGTCTGTCTCTCTGACTGACTGTTTCTCTGTCTGACTGTCTGTCTCTCTGACTGACTGTCTCTCTGTCTGACTGTCTGTCTCTGACTGACTGTTTCTCTGTCTGACTGTCTGTCTCTCTGACTGACTGTTTCTCTGTCTGACTGACTGTTTCTCTGTCTGACTGTCTGTCTCTCTGACTGACTGTCTGTCTCTCTGACTGACTGTTTCTCTGTCTGACTGTCTGTCTCTCTGTCTGACTGTCTGTCTCTCTGACTGACTGTTTCTCTGTCTGTCTCTCTGTCTGACTGTCTGTCTCTCTGACTGACTGTTTCTCTGTCTGACTGTCTGTCTCTGACTGAATGTTTCTCTGTGTGGCTGTCTGTCTCTCTGACTGACTGTCTCTCTGTCTGACTGTCTGTCTCACTGACTGACTGTCTCTCTGTCTGACTGTCTCTCTGTCTGACTGTCTGTCTCTCTGACTGACTGTTTCTCTGTCTGACTGTCTGTCTCTCTGACTGACTGTCTCTCTGTCTGACTGTCTGTCTCTGACTGACTGTTTCTCTGTCTGACTGTCTGTCTCTCTGACTGACTGTTTCTCTGTCTGACTGACTGTCTGTCTCTCTGACTGACTGTCTGTCTCTCTGACTGTCTGTCTCTCTGTCTGACTGTCTGTCTCTCGGACTGAATGTTTCTCTGTGTGGCTGTCTGTCTCTCTGACTGTCTGTCTCTCTGTCTGACTGTCTGTCTCTCTGACTGACTGTTTCTCTGTCTGACTGTCTGTCTCTCTGACTGACTGTTTCTCTGTCTGACTGTCTGTCTCTGACTGACTGTCTGTCTCTCTGACTGACTGTTTCTCTGTCTGACTGTCTGTCTGACTGTCTGTCTCTCTGACTGACTGTTTCTCTGTCTGACTGTCTGTCTCTCTGACTGACTGTTTCTCTGTCTGACTGTCTGTCTCTCTGTCTGACTGTCTGTCTCTCTGACTGAATGTTTCTCTGTGTGGCTGTCTGTCTCTCTGTCTGACTGTCTGTCTCTCTGACTGACTGTTTCTCTGTGTGGCTGTCTGTCTCTCTGTCTGACTGTCTGTCTCTCTGACTGACTGTTTCCCTGTGTGGCTGTCTGTCGCTCTGTCTGACTGTCTGTCTCTCTGACTGACTGTCTGTCTGTGTGGCTGACTGTCTCTCTGACTGTCTGTCTCTCTGACTGACTGTCTGTCTCTCTGACTGACTGTCTCTCTGTTTGGCTGACTGTCTGTCTCTCTGACTGACTGTCTCTCTCTGTGTGGCTGACTGTCTGTCTCTCTGACTGACTGTCTCTCTGTGTGTCTGACTGACTGTCTCTCTGTGTGGCTGACTGTCTGTCTCTCTGTGTGGCTGTCTGTCTCTGTGTGGCTGTCTGTCTCTCTGTCTGACTGACTGTCTCTCTGTGTGGCTGACTGTCTCTCTGACTGACTGTCTGTCTCTCTGACTGACTGTCTCTCTGTGTGGCTGACTGTCTGTCTCTCTGACTGACTGTCTCTCTGTGTGGCTGACTGTCTGTCTCTCTGACTGACTGTCTCTCTCTGTGTGGCTGACTGTCTGTCTCTCTGACTGACTGTCTCTCTGTGTGGCTGACTGTCTGTCTCTCTGACTGACTGTCTGTCTCTCTGACTGACTGTCTCTCTGTGTGGCTGACTGTCTGTCTCTCTGACTGACTGTC
>NC_068322.1:1070352-1095352 GCF_025860055.1 Xyrauchen texanus
TCTGTCTCTCTGACTGACTGTCTCTCTCTGTGTGGCTGTCTGTCTCTCTATCTGACTGTCTGTCTCTGTCTGTCGCTCTTTCTGCCTGTCTCTCTGTCTGTCTCCCTGTCTCTCTGTCTGTCTCCCTGTCTGACTGTCTCTGTTTCCGACTGTCTGTCTGACTGTCTCTCTGTCTACTTGCCTGTCTGACTGTCTGTCTCTGTTTGTCTGTCTGTCTCTCTCTCTGTCTCTCTGTCATACTGTCTGTCTCTGTCGATCTATCTGTCTCTTTGTTTGTCTGTCTGTCTGTCTCTCTCTCTCTGACTGTCTCTCTATCTGTCTGTCTCTCTTGTCTGATGTCTGTGAAACAGAGCAGGTGAGTGTTGTGTGGAGGTGAGGAGCGTAATGTTTTTCCTGTGTTGAAGGACGGGGATCAAAGACGTGGCGGTGTTCCTGACACTCTGAGAGCTGAAGCTCAGAACTGTGTCACACCCGTCACACACACACTTTTATTACCACGAGGCGTCGCACAAAAGTTGCTGTCAGCCTTGAACACACACACATTAACACGGTGTATTTCCTTCTGACCCACAGTCAGAGATCAGTTTCAAATGTTAACACTTCTGTAGTTTCCTACATGTGACGTTTGTGTGTTTGTGTCTTTAATTGTTACAGAAAAGAAGCCAAAAGCAAAGAAAGAGACGCCCGTTGATTCCCATGATGCAGTGTCGGATCTCTTCGCTCATATGTCTCTGCAATCGGACACGGATCACCAAAACAGTAGACCAACACACACGGCCAATAGTGATGTCACGGCACGCCAAGCACAATGGGCTCCTTCCTCCCCAAAACCTGCAGGGCTTCTCTCTCCGACCCAGAGCTCCCCGTCCGTGTCTGCTCTGATTGGCCAGCTGCATCTCAGCAGCATTGACTGGGATTCTTCATCCTTCGCAGCGTCTCCGTCCCAGCAGCCCCAGTGCAGTACGACTGACCTCAGATCTGCGGAAAGTGCGACCGAACACGCCGCGGCTCCAACCTCCGGTGTAAATGCGCCTCAGTGGGGTGTTGAGCGTTCCCTTAAGGAGCGATTGATCATGAAACATATCGTAAGATCGACCGCGTCGACAGACCTTGTTGTGCAGACGCAAAAGAGTTCTGCATCTAAACTGGGAGAGATCAAGTGTTGCAGAACGTATCCGAAGGAACCAGACCCGTCCAAATCTTCTCCGCCATCATGGTCCCTAAAAACGCCACCAGCGTGTTGTGAAGAGAGGACATCGACAAACCCACGCACAGCTACACACCCGTCTGACAACATGTGTAAGATGAGTGTGTGCGCGAGTCAACGCCCGCTCAGTGACGACAGCGATTCGGAGAATCGACCCAGATCACAGAAGCCAAGAAACAAACCGCGGCGACCCGTCAAAACCAGCACGACCCCTCTGCCAAGGGGGAAGAAATCTCCCAATGATCACCGGCTCAGATATGCACCCGATGACACCCCACAAAAACAGCTCCATGCTGTCATCCAATCAGATCGCCTCATCCTGGTGCATCATGGGAAGGTGGAAAGCGATGATTCGGACGTTTCTGTGGACAGCCCTCGTCCTCTGGCGGAGAGACTGAAGATGAGGTTTGCCAAATGAAAGGGGTGTTTTTGAGCAAAATAATAAACCAGAAGAAATTATCGAATGCATTTTAATCAGTTCTTTGTGTAATCAATCCAAAATAAAATTCAGAATATTTGGGGGATGCATCTGTAGTGTTCTGGGTTGTAAATGTGCTTTTGTTTGTGTTAAATGATGCATTACGCACACATGTGACATCGTCTGTAAAGTACAAGGAAAGATGTTGCAGTTTAATCTCTACTGAAGTTATAATAGCTCAGAATAATCATAAATAATGTACAGTATATGGAAGTATGGCGGTTATAGCCAAACACACTAAAACAAAGCAAAAGTATCTTCAAATGTAACATTCTTTAAACGTTCTTTAAACGTTCTTTTGTAACATTCTTTAAATGTTCTTTTGTAACATTCTTTAAACGTTCTTTAAACGTTCTTTTGTAACGTTCTTTTTTAACATTCTTTAAACATTCTTTAAACGTTCTTTTGTAACATTCTTTAAACATTCTTTAAACGTTCTTTTGTAACATTCTTTAAACGTTCTTTAAACGTTCTTTTGTAACATTCTTTAAACATTCTTTAAACGTTCTTTTGTAACGTTCTTTAAACATTCTTTAAACGTTCTTTAAACGTTCTTTTGTAACGTTCTTTAAACATTCTTTAAATGTTCTTTAAACATTCTTTAAACGTTCTTTTGTAACATTCTTTAAACGTTCTTTAAACGTTCTTTTGTAACATTCTTTAAACGTTCTTTTGTAACATTCTTTAAACGTTCTTTAAATGTTCTTTTGTAACATTCTTTAAACGTTCTTTTGTAACATTCTTTAAACGTTCTTTAAACGTTCTTTTGTAACATTCTTTAAACGTTCTTTTGTAACATTCTTTAAACGTTCTTTAAACATTCTTTAAACGTTCTTTTGTAACATTATTTAAACATTCTTTAAACGTTCTTTTGTAACGTTCTTTAAACGTTCTTTTGTAACATTATTTAAACATTCTTTAAACGTTCTTTTGTAACGTTCTTTAAACGTTCTTTTGTAACATTCTATTTAAACATTCTATTTAAACTGGCACTCTTTAGAGGGGAAACAATGTAACACTTTAAGAATTGTCCATGTGTGCACTAATATGAGGGTTTAGTGGGACACAACGTTTCTGAAGGTTCACAGTATTTTGGAGAAGGGGCTCGACACGTGACGTTTGCAGTACAGAAGACATTTACCGAGAGAAACAACATTAGGATAAAAGTAACAGTCGGGTCCTAATAAGGACATAAACGCCTGCCGCTTCCTCTCAGCCTTGATCATGAGTGACAGGTGTCACACCTCTCCAGACATGAAAGATCTGACAGCTGCGTCCTGCTTCAACACAACATCAGCTCATATACATGCCGAGTCTATGAGTGATCTTTAATTAGGGGAACTTTCTGTCTATTAGAATGATTTTAAAGAAGAAGAAGGATTATTCTGGTTTTAATGGATGCGTTATTACAGCTTTATTCTGTTTATTGTGTCTCTTTAATCACTTTTATTTTTAAGTATGTTGAAGTGTTACATTTGGGCTTTTCCTCAACCCGGACTACTTGTCTTTTCTTCTTTAATACATTTTATTTTCACCTTTTCAGAACAGTATTTGATATTTACAAGATAACTCGTGAGCTTGCTTGATAACTTCACAATACGTCACGCACAATACCATAAATCCAGAAGGTTCATCAATGCTGTATTTTACGGTTCACTACCGTAAATGTTATTGAATTATATAAACTATATTTTTTGTTACTATAAAAGTATGCTGCAGTGTATTTAGGTTCTCTATTTTTCTGCAGTGGATGAACAATAATTTTTTATTGTTGCATGGATTTTATTCATTAAATATACTATTATATATATATATATATATATATATATATATATATATATATATATATATATAATAATAAAATTTTTTTACAAATAACATTTTATAAATATTCTTTTATAGTTAAAATTAGAAATTTTTACAGTGAACTGTAAAAATTTGTACATTTTCTACCGTAAAATTACATGTATTAACTTTTTAAATATATTATAATTTTTTACTGTATTTTATTTTAGGAAACTTCCCGTTAACTAATAAATTACTGTTGCGTTTTTACTTTCTTTTACCGCTAACATTACGGACATATTTTTACAGTGTACGGTAAAATAATGTCACAATATTTTACAGTAAAATTCCATGTATTGTCTTGTTAAATATATGTAAACTTTTACCGTATATGTTACGGTAATTTCTCATTAACCAATAAACTTTTTTTATATTGTTTTACAGTTAAAGTTACAAAAATTTTTAAAGTGAACTTTAGATATTTTTTATATTCTTTACCGTAAAATTACATATATTTTCTTGTTTCAAATATTATAATTTTTTACCATATATGTTACGGTAATTACCCATTAACCAATGAATTATTTTTACTGTAGCATTTTTACTTTTTTTAACCGCTAAAATTATGGACATATATTTACGGTGTACGGTTAAATATTTTAACATATAATTTACATGTAATGTCTTGTTAAATATATGTTAATTTTTTACCGTATATGTTACGGTAATTACCCATTAACCAATTAACAGTTTTTTACTGTAGCATTTTTATGAACTTGCTACATCTGATCACATACCTTTTGCTGCTCTGTTAGATGTTGAGTATGTACCTCTGTTGTTCAGAAATAATAATGTTGCCTCCTCAAGTAAACTGGACTGGTCAAAACTGAGTAAAGAGGCGGTGGTTCAATACTCATTGCTAACAGAGCATTATTTAAATAAAATTGCTCTGCCTCATGAGGCCCTTATGTGCTCAGATATGAATTGTAAGGATGTGCAACATGTTGAACAACTTTGTGCCATGCATGATGATATTGTGAAATGTCTTAATGCTTCCAGTGATCCCTTTTGTAAAAGTAGATGTAAGGTATTTAACAGTAGACCTGGGTGGAATGAGTTTGTAGCTGAGAAGTATGCTGAGGCAAGAGAGGCTTTTAGACTTTGGTCAGAGGCAGGTAGACCTAGACATGGGGTACTGCTAGATGTGAAAAAACAGGCAAATGCTAGAGTTAAGTATGCACTCCGATTTATTAAGAAAAATGAAAATACAATAAGAGTGGACTCGCTAGCCAGAAAGCTACAGAACAACAACTTTAATGCCTTTTGGCAAGAGGTAAAAGTAATGAATTCCAATAAAACATCTTTACCAGCGGATATTGAAGGTATCAGTGGCCCCGAAAAAATAGCTGAGCTTTGGCGGAGCACTACCGGGACCTGTTTAATTGTGTTAAAAGTAACCCAGGTAGAATTGATAATGAACATATTGATTTTTCAACAGATATGATAATTAGAGCAGTAGATATTCATGGTGCCATTAATATGTTGGAGAACAACAAAGCCTGTGGTATGGACGGTATTACTGCCGAACATGTAAAATATGCCAGCCATAGGCTCTGTCCTTATGGTGTCCTGCCAAATGCTATTATGTCTGTAATGTTACTGCCGGTGCTTAAAGATAAGGCTGGTAAGCTCAACAGTATTGACAATTATCGACCTATTGCAATAGCCAGTATCTTGTCTAAAGTACTGGAGAGGATACTGTTAACCAAGCTAGAAATGTGTTCTGACTTTGTGAAGTGCTCTCTGTTTAGAACCTACATCACACCGCTATACACTGCTCAATTGTGTCTAACTATAAGAAAAGGAGTATGTATAGACTCAAGGTTGCATACAATGATGCAATGAGGTTGTTGCTTCGTGTCCCTAGGTGGCATAGTGCCAGTCATTTGTTTGTGACTACTAGAGTGCCATCTTGTGAGGCACTTTTAAGACAACTTATGTTTAGTTTTATGTGTCGCCTGGACAGGTCATTGAACCATATAATTGAAGCCCTAGTCAGTCCGCTGAAAAGCTGTTATAGATACACCTCTAGGTTAAGACGACACTGGTGCAATAGCCTGTATATCCTATAGGCTAATATGGAAATTTGTATGTATTTATGTATGTGTTATATGGACCTGTGTCTGCAATAAAGCTTTAATAATTTTTACTTTTTTACCGCTAAAATAATGGATATTTTACGGTAATTACCCATTAACCAATTAACAGTTTTTTACTGTAGCATTTTTACTTTTTTACCACTAAAATAATGGACATATATTTACGGTGTACAGTTAAATATTTTAACATATAATTACATGTAATGTCTTGTTAAATATATGTTAATTTTTTACTGTATATGTTACGGTAATTACCCATTAACCAATTAACAGTTTTTTACTGTAGCATTTTTACTTTTTTACCACTAAAATTATGGACATATTTTTACAGTGTACGGTAAAATATTTTAACGTATAATTACATGTATTGTCTTATTAAATATAAGTTCATTTTTTACCGTATATGTTACGGTAATTACCCATTAACCAATTAAAAGTTTTTTACTGTAGCATTTTTACTTTTTTACCACTAAAATAATGGACATATTTTTACAGTGTACGGTAAAATATTTAAACAATATTTTTACATAAAATTACACGTATTGTCTTGTTAAATATATGTAAAAAAAATTAACATATACGTTACGGTAATTACCCATTTTTACTTTTTTACCACTAAAATAATGGACATATTTTTTTACGATATGAATTACATGTAATGTCTTGTTAAATATATTTATTTACTGTATATATTAATTACCATTAACATTACGTACATGTTACTTTTACGTTAAGATATACAGTTACAGTAATATTTTACATATCATGTATTGTCTATTAAATATGTTCATTTTCAGTAATTACCCATTAACCAATTAACAGTTTTTTACTGTAGCATTTTTACTTTTTTACCGCTAAAATTATGGACATATTTTTACAGTGTACGGTAAAATATTTTAACGTATAATTAATTACATGTAATGTCTTGTTAAGTATAAGTTCATTTTTTACCGTATATGTTACGGTAATTACCCATTAACCAATTAACAGTTTTTTACTGTAGCATTTTTACTTTTTTTTACCGCTAATATTATGGACATGTTTTTACAGTGTACGGTAAAATATTTGAACCGTTTTTTTACCGTGAAATTACATGTATTTTCTTGTTAAATATATGTTCATTTTTTACTGTATATGTTGCGGTAATTTCCTGTTAACTACTGTCGAATTTTGACAGTCTTTTCCTATTAAAATGGACATTTTTTACAGTGCTGATCTTCGTTTCAGGACATGATATTGATGAAACTGATTGAAGATCTCCCAATATCTGCTTTACAGGAGTTCTTCTAGTGCGTCTCTGAGAGTGTTTCTGTGTGTCTGATCACATCAGTCTGTGAACTGTTGCCGTGTCGACTTAAAGAGTCATTTCCCACAAAAGGGAATCTAATTATTTTCTTTTCTCTTACACGTTAACCACCAACATCTCCTTATTCACACCCGGGTGCCAAACGCGCGTCCATCCTGCCACTCGCGTCTCTTTGAACATTGCGCTCGTAAAGAACGGGGGGTATAAAACTGAAGTTTCACCCCTCACTGGGGCATTTTCTCCACGACTGATCCTCGAATGGATAACCTGAGAGAGGGCTTGGCACAGATGGACTCTGCTGTGGAAATCGATGTGACCACGGCGAGGATGTTGTCCCAGTGGAACTGGAGCGGAGAGGAGAGGACGTTTGGAGACTGCAGCGCGTCCTCACCGGAGTCCTCTTTTGATTCCATGTGCTCCTCACCGGAGATGCGCTCCAGTCCCGGTGAACGCCGCACATACGGACCCAAACACACCCTCGTCTGTGAGCAGCAGAAGCCCAAAGTGAAGATGAGTATGAAGAGACGGATGAAGGCGAGTGAGAGGGAGAAGCTCCGCATGAGGAGTCTGGCGGAGGCGCTGCATCAGCTCCGGGATTACCTGCCGCCGGTGTACAGCCGCAGAGGACAACCGCTCACCAAGATCCAGACCCTCAAATACACCATCCAGTACATCAAAGAACTCTCTAGCATCCTCGACCAAGACTAAAGACAGATTCAAAGATGGGGTGTGTGTACAGGTCTCTGTTCTTGGACATTTCATTGACACTTATGAGCAGAAATGACACGTGATCTGAACCTGCTGTTGTACAGAATATCTTTCTTTCTTTCTTTTTGTTTGTTTTTGTTTTGTTTATCCACTCAATAGTTTTACCGACATTCTGATGTAAATATTTCTTCCTGGTACTTGTGGAGTGACTTTTAAAAGGTATTTTAAAGGTAAAATGGTGAAATAAACGTCTTGTTTGTGATGATGTTGGTCTGTATTTGCCCCATTTAAAGATACATTTTTGGAAACAATTCTGAGCCTATATTTAAGCGATGTGTGCAATATATGCAGAGATTCTACAGAACATTATATTCAACAAATTAAACCACTTTTTACATGTATAAATTATGATCAGAGCTAATTTAAATTGTATGGCCTAATTATGTCAGTATATTGAACAGTGGGGATGATTTAACAATTGTGCATTTATGGATAAAATATTTTGCCCATAAGTATAATTTATTTTTACAAATAACAGTTAAAGACAAAGTGGTTAAGAAAGTATTTATAATTTTATATATATATACAGTATTTGTGTATTGTTGTTAATAAGTATGAAGAAGAAGAATGGCACTCAACTATTTAATGTATTAGAAATACATATTTTGGTTTACGTATATTGTAATTAATAATAATAATAATAATAATCAATCTTCTTCTATTCTTTTATTCTCCTCTACCATTATGTTGTTGTCTTCTCGGCGTTTAAGGGGTTTACGCACTTCATTAACTATTATGACGCATTTGTTGCGTAAAAGAACGTTGGCCAATCATGACGCGCTGGTGTTTCCTGTGGGCGGAGCCTTAGTATTACATGTAACTGACAAAGAGAATCAGCGCTCGATGTCTCGCCATTTCAACGCCGAATAATCCCGCCGGAATTCTTCACGGATACGAGTGTCACAATCAAAGGGATTCGCGTTCAATATCGTTAAAGGCTTCTTGTCTTAGAAGAACTCCAATATTTGAAGGTAAGACTCGGAACACAGGAAACGTCGCTATGAGCTCGTAATAACGAGTGTTGGCGTGTTTCATGTGTCCGTGCACATTCTCCTTCATCAGTTCAACTGAATGACATCAGCAGCTTCTACGTCATGACTTTAACTTTAAATGTGTGTTTCTGACTCCAGGGTGATTTTCGTGTTATTTCAGTCACCAGTGAGAATTACGCGCGTCATATGAATGTTTGAAATTAATGGAAGGAGCTTGTAAATCCCCCAGAAATCATCCATTTGTATCAGTAAACACATTTAGCGACAATATAATCATATTTAGGTGTACAAAAAACAAAGAAGGGAGCAATTCCTGTCAACTCCCCTTGAACTCAAAAAGGGAATTTTGTGGTCTCTAGTCCATGCATGCTATCTTTGTGTTTGTTTATATTTTATTGTACTCCTAAAAGTTGAAAAACATATTTAACTAAAGCAACTGGGGAGGAATGAAACGCATCTTTTGTGTTGCTAGCACCATTCTTTAACAGTATATATATATAGACATGCACATTTACAAGTGTTTCTCTTCCAGGAAAACAGACCAAAAATATTGATGACATCATCATGCACTCAGGGGCGTATCCACATTTTTGTCCAATAAAATGCTCTTTGGAATGAAAAGGTCCCTCCCACTTATACCACCTTCCTCAGAGTAGCAAATCATGACTCATGTGTCCTAACTAAAGCCTTTTAGCTTACGTTTTCCATCTTGTGCCAGGTTTCCACTCATCAAAAGCAGCATCTGCAGTATTTATCCTTCCAGTATGGCGTTAAATTCCTCCGTGCACGGCAGCATGCCCACATGTCTGAACTGATGCATTTGTTTAGATGCCTTATTTTACAGTTGGCCGCATCTGTGTTCACACTATTAATACACGGCCTGTCCGCACCCTCTGGAATCCCCGCGTCCCGGATCAGCTGCTTATGTCCCAGCAGGCCGTTTGATGAAGAAGCGCTGGCATGTTTAGTCGTGTGGCTTTAACAGCATGTCCTCCATGTGCTTCCGACAGCTAGACTATGAGAAATGGGAACGTCAGGCATTTCATACTAACGTCAGATGTTTTCCAGTTCATACCTCTGGATTTGGGTCACAGTTGGAGTCTTTGTTAATGGGCTCAAAGGTTAGTTTAGGGTTGTCATCTACGCAGCTCTGGTGTTAAATGTGCATGATAATCTACATAACTTGATGTGTTTAGAGCTGATGATGTAATTATAGAAAGGGATTCAGCGATATTAGCATTTTTGGCCGATACAATACCAGTTTTAACCAAGAACTATCGGCCGATATATCTATTTTGCGCACACCTAAATTTTCTGTCAGATAAGATCCCTGTTTTGCGTAGGAATTACGCTTTTAAAAAATATACAAAGAGGTACAAAAGCTATTTTTGAAACTACCATGTAGAGAGTTAGCCGTTACATCACCGTTTGGCTCTCAGGTCAGTGGAAAAGCGCGGCCGGTTTACGATAGGCTCCAGTTTGCCCCGGAAGTGTAGCACAGGTTCGGCACGAGAACCATCGCCGTTTCGGTGGAAAAGGGCAAAGTGAGCGCCATGATCTCCAAATGGAGAAACCTTGGCACAGTAGTGAACCTTCCCAGAAGTAGCCGATATTCCAAAATTCCTCCAGGAGCACAGCTACTCATACAGGTCACGAAAAAGCCAAGGACAACATCAAAGGAACTGCAGGCCTCTCAAATCAATGACTACTATTATAGCAAGAAAACAGCAGGGCTTTGGAGAGCTGTCAGGAACCTGTTTACAAATATGTTAATCTCTGTTTTAAAGATGGCTGCTGAAACACAGCAGGTAGAGAAGACGACAGAAGTGATGGAGTCCTCAGACACGCCCACAAAGGAGGAGCCTGTAACTGACAGCAAGTCCAGGTAGGTCACATGATCAAAGCGATTGCTGTCATTGGTTGGTCTCTACTCTCATCATGTGTCTGAGGTTAATTTCTGTTTATTTCTTCTCACAGGGGTCATGGAGTGAAGGGGCGTGGCAGAGGTGTGCTCATGGGCCGCGGAGGTCGTGGCGGGCGAGGGATGATGATGATGAAAGGGTTTAGACCACCGGGACACATGAGAGGCAGAGGACGTGACGGGTTTACAAACGGATTTGGACCCATGAGGTTTTGCAAAAGTGTTCTTGGGCATTTTCAGTTTCAAGTGCTGTCGGCCCCATTTAACACGTTTGACCATTTTTAAGACTTTTCCCCGAAATGACTTTGCATATACCATCTGGGTCTGTTCATAAGAAATCATAAATCCGGACAGACTAGATCCCCCATGACTCATCTCTCTTTGCAGGAGGGGCATGGGTAGAACGTGGCCATATCCAGACATGCGTGGCCGGAGAGGAAGAGGGGGGCCAATGGGAATGCACTTGGGTCTGCCCCCGCCCCCACCCATGCACATGAGAGGACCCTATCCCCCAATGCACAGGTATGTCAAGTACTAACCCATATTATGAGGTAACATTTGCAAAATAATGTAATATGCTTTTACTAGGGCTGTGCACAAGTAATCGATTAATAAAACTACTTCTCATCTAAATCTTGCCATTACAACTCGTGCAACTCATGCAAGATTGAACTCAAATTCTACACCGATCAGCCACAACATTTAAACCACCTGCCTAATGTCGTAAGTCCACCTTGTGCCGCCAAAACAGCCCTGACCCATTGAGGCATGGACTCCACAAGACCTCTGAAGGTGTTCTGTGGTATCTGGCACCAAGACTTTAGTAGCAGATCCTTTAAGTCCTGTAAGTTGTGAGGTGGAGCCTCCATGGATCGGACTTGATGGTCCAGCACATCCTGTAGATGCTCAATCGGATTGAGATCTGGGAAATTTGGAGGCCAAGTCAACACCTTGAACTCATGTTCCTCAAACCATTCCTCAACAATTTTTGCAGTGTGGCAGGGCGCATTATCCTGCTGAAAGAGGGCACTGCCATAAGGGAATACCGTAGCCATGACGGGGTGTACATGGTCTGCAGCAATGTTTAGGTGGGTGGTATGTGTCAACGTAACATCCACATGAATGCCAGGACCCAAGGTGTCCCAGCAGAACATTGCCCAGAGCATAGTGCCTCCTGCTGCCATCTCTTCCCCGTCCACGGCCGTCCACATGGTATAAAACAAAACATGATTAATTAGAACAGGCCACCTTCTTCCATTGCTCCATGGTCCAGTTCTGATGCTCACGTGCCCATTGTAGGTGGTTTCGGCAGGGCACGGGTCAACGTAGGCACTCTTAACCAGTCTGCAGGTACGCAGCCCCATACGCAACGATGCACTGTGTGTTCTGACTCCTTTCTAACATGGCCAACATTACGATTTTCAGCAATCTGTGCTACAGTAGCTCTTCTGTGGGATCGGAGCAGACGGGCTAGCCTTCACTCCCCACGTGCATTAATGAGCCTTGAGTCATGAACCATGACCTTCCTTGGACCACTTTTGGTAGGTACTGACCACTGCATACTGGGAACACCCCACAAGAACTGACCCAGTCGTCTAGCCATCACAATTTGGCCCTTGTCAAAGTCACTCAGATTTTTTCCTGCTTCCAACACATGAAATTCAAGAACTGACTGTTCACTTGCTGCGTAATATATCCCAGCCCTTGACAGGTGCCATTGTAACAAGATAGTCAATCTTATTCACTTGTCAGTGGTAAATGTTCTGCACTTATATAGCGCCTTTTTAACCTTAGCGGTATTCAAAGCGCTTTACACTGCGACTCATTCACCCATTCAAACACCAATGATAGAGGCGGAGCTGCCATGCAAGGTGCTAGTCTGCCATTGGGAGCAAATTGGGGTTCAGTGTCTTGCCCAAGGACACTTCGGCATGTGGAGTCGTGTGGGCCGGGAATCGAACCGCCAACCCTATGATTGGCAGCCAACCCGCTCTACCACCTGAGCCACAGCCACCCCAGATGCAGTCGATAACGAGTGGTTATAATGCTGTGCCTGATCAGTGTAAATTTAAAGTAATCCATTATGTTTTATTTGCTCGAGTACTCGGCAACAAAATTACTCAAAATTCCCATTTGTGGCATAATGTTGATCACAAAATTAAATTAGTCCTGCCCCTCTTTTATTTAAAAAGACACTTACCATGAAAGTGAATGGGGCCAGTGCATAAATGCTAAAATACTCACTGTTTCAAAAGTCACTCACTGTGTGCAATTCTATCTATTATTACAACATCGTTGTCATGACGACGTAATGCTGGTAAACCCTCTAGTGTGATTTTTATCAACCTAAAATCATGCAAATTTGCAGATTGTTTAAGTCTTGTGTCTATACTTTTGAAACAGTATTTTAATGTTTACAGATTAAACCCCATTGACTTGCATTGGAAGTGTCACACTGGAACACACAATTGTGCTTTTATTAAAGAAAAGGAGGAACGGGTCAAAATAAATTTTTGTGCACCACAAATGCTGTCGATTGGGGGTCTGGGTACCTCAGCGAATATTGACGCTGACTATCAAACCTGGAGTCGTGAGTTTGAATCCAGGGTGTGCTGAGTGACTCCAGCCAGGTCTCCTTAGCAACCAAATTGGCCCGGTTGCTAGGGAGGGTCTGGAGTACCTCAGCGAATATTGACGCTGACTATCAAACCTGGAGTCGTGAGTTTGAATCCAGGGTGTGCTGAGTGACTCCAGCCAGGTCTCCTTAGCAACCAAATTGGCCCGGTTGCTAGGGAGGGTCTGGGTACCTCAGCGAATATTGACGCTGACTATCAAACCTGGAGTCGTGAGTTTGAATCCAGGGTGTGCTGAGTGACTCCAGCCAGGTCTCCTTAGCAACCAAATTGGCCTGGTTGCTAGGGAGGGTCTGGGTATCTCAGCAATTATTGACGCTGACTATCTCACCTGGAGTCGTGAGTTTGAATCCAGGGTGTGCTGAGTGACTCCAGCCAGGTCTCCTTAGCAACCAAATTGGCCCGGTTGCTAGGGAGGGTCTGGGTACCTCAGCGAATATTGACGCTGACTATCACACCTGGAGTCGTGAGTTTGAATCCAGGGTGTGCTGAGTGACTCCAGCCAGGTCTCCTTAGCAACCAAATTGGCCTGGTTGCTAGGGAGGGTCTGGGTATCTCAGCAATTATTGACGCTGACTATCTCACCTGGAGTCGTGAATTTGAATCCAGGGTGTGCTGAGTGACTCCAGCCAGGTCTCCTTAGCAACCAAATTGGCCGGTTGCTAGGGAGGGTCTGGGTATCTCTGCGAGTATTGATGCTGACTATCACATCTGGAGTCATGAGTTTGAATTCAGGGCGTGCCAAGTGACTCCAGCCAGGTCTCCTTAGCAACCAAATTGGCCCGGTTGCTAGGGAGGGTAGAGTCACATGGGGTAACCTCCTCGTGGTCACTATAATGTGGTTCTCGCTCTCGGTGGGGCGTGTGGTGAGTCGTGCGTGGATGCCGCGGACAATAGCGGGAAGCCTTCACACGCGCTACGTCTCCACGGTAACACGCTCAGCGAGTCACATGATAAGATGCGCGGATTGACGGTCTCAGACGCAACTGAGATTCGTCCTCCACCACCCAGATTGAGTCACTACGCCACCACAAGGACTTGGAGCGCAATGGGAATTGGGCGTTCCAAATTGGGGAGAACGGGTTCACCACAAAATGTCAGGAACGTTCGAAATATCACGCAGCTCTACATTGTAGCGCACAGTTGTAGCATTGCTTGATACATTCATGTTTTATAACCAGAGCATCTGAACAGCATGTGTGTAACCTCCGCGTTTGTCAATAAAGGCACGGACCGCCTCCCCCTCCACCACCAGGGTACCCGGGGTTCAGAGGGCGGCTCCCACACCCGAGAGGGCGGGGCATGATGCCGCCAGGCCCTCCGCGCTATTTCCACCCGAGAGGGTAAGAACACACTCGCTCACTTCCTGCTTTTCTGAGCTGTTCTTTCACAAATGCACACGTTGAAGAGTCTCTTCCGCGTGACAGTTTGGCGTTCTCAGTGTAGTGTACAGTTAATTATCAGACCATGATAAGAGATCCACAACAAAGGATCAATGTGTACATGAATTCAAATAGTGCATGAGACTTAGTGTTTAATTGAATGCTATGTTTGAATACGCATTGCAAAATTACGATTTTACGAGTTACGATTTCGGCCCCTTGAGCACAAGCAGCCCAATCCAAATGTATGATTTTATCCTTTCATGCAGCTACCACAACGGATCGGCCCCTCCACTGCCCCACCCGCCTCCCGGCAGGGGCCGTCGCTGGCCAGGGCCCCCTGGTGGCCGGAGGTTTTAACGCACCTCAGACGTAGCTCAAATCTGTAGCGCTAACGGCCACCGAATCATTTCTGTCCAGACTCGCAGGTCCCTTCTTTGTTAATGTATTTGAGGAAAAAGCCCCAGAAACATTTAAAAGCACTCTGAATCTGAAGAAGACGAGGAAACATGTTTATTTACATTTTAAGTGTATTTCATGAGCATTTTACTCCTCCTGCCATTCCTGAGAGCCTTAAATCTCTTTACACGAAGAAATGAAAGTCCACCGTCATTCCTCAATATAAATGTCGTCTTTGGACCTCCCAGACACTGGCCCCTCCCTCCAATATGTTCTCATTGTGTAGTGCTCATGAATTATTAATGAGGCAATATCATATATGTGCAGCTATTTAACATTTTGCTGTTAAAGTATCCATGTTTTTTGATTTTTAGCAGTGCACACTGTTGACATATGTCACATATATCACAGGAGAGTAGCGCTACAGGTATACTTCTTTAATTCAACACTTTATTTCTATTTCAAAGCGAGTTTCAGCAGTATTCTATTGAAAATAATCCGAAAATAAAATAGAAAATCCCATCTTCTGTGTTGAGTTTTAAGTGTTGACACATTCACGTATTGTAACTGATAACGTCATGTGATGTCTGTGAATGTAAGTTGAACGGAAAACAGATTTTTGACTTCGGTTTTAGGAACAACACAAAATAAAGTTAACAAAATGATTTCTCTTTTTTGATTATTTAAACTAAAACTGAATGTACGATTATTTAATGTATTGTAAAAGTACTGATCTGCACATTTCTGAAGCAAAATGGTCAATCTTTTTTAATATTTTTACTATGCAAATGAGCACATAAATATTCCACGATTATGCAAATGAGCGCATTCATTACTCTGTTTGAATTTGCACTTTTATAATGAATACTTTTCTTATTTACATAATTGCAGACATATGTAATGTTACAGTTAATATATCATAGAGGCTTTTAAAGTTACTTGGAGGGCTGAAAATTAAATCACAAACAGTCTAAGGATGTACACATGAAATCTTCTCATTGATTTGCTTTATATGTGAAACTCTCTCATGTCAGACCTGCAAGTCTCCGACAACAGCAGAAAAACGCAAACTTCTGTCCATGTAAGCTGATGTTGAGATGCATTTAAATATCTGAAATTGCATGAAGGTGTAAACAACGGTGCAGTGTTTTCTATTACAATGCATTCTGATATATATATATGGACACCTGAAGATTCTTAAAGGGACAGTACACCCAAAAATGTAAACTTTATCATCATTTATCATTTATTGTCACCCTCATGCCGTCCCAGATGTGGAAGACTTTCTTTATTCTGCCGAGCACAAATTAAGATTTTAAGTAGAATATTTCAGCAGATTATTTGTGAATGGTGACCAAAAGCTCCTTTTAAGCACATAAATGCAGCATAAACGTAATCCATACGACTCAAGTGGTTTAATCCATGTCTTCTGAAGTGATATGATAGGTGTGGGTGGCGATATGCATGAAGTATATGAATCGCCAATAAACAAAAGAAGAAAACGTGGAGATTTGTAGTTGAAAGGACGTAAATATTGATAAATATTGATCTGTTTATCACCCACACCTCTCATATGGCTTCTGAAGACATGGATTAAACCACTTGAGTCTCATGGGGTACTTTTATGCTGCCTTTATGTGCTTTTTGGAGTTTCAAAGTTCTCGTCACCATTCACTTGCCTTGTATGGACCTACATATTGATCTGTTGCTTACCCACACCTATCATATCACTTCTGAAGACATGGATTAAACCACTGGAGTCTTATGGATTAATTGTATGCTGCCTTTATATGCTTTTTGGAGCTTCAAAGTTCTGGTCACCATTCACTTGCACTGTAAGGACCTACAGAGCTGAAATATTCTACTAAAAATCTTCATTTGTGTTTGCAAAAGAAAGAAAGTCACACATCTGGGATGGCATGAGGGTGAGTAAATGATGACAGAATTTTCATTTTTGGGTATACTGTCCCTTTAATGTGTTAGCAGGACGCACAATATTTTGATTTGAGTTATTAGATATATTAACATCATGTAAAGTTCACTTTTTGATCTGAATCTTTCTTTATCTGATATAAATGCTACAACAAATGAAAGATTAGATTAAGATTAAGTGTAAATTTCATTTATAACAGTTATAATAATAGTAATATTTTTACTTTTTTGTTCTCAGGTATTTAATTCAATTACAATATCACAGAGTGTGTTCAGTTTCTGAATACTGTAAAATTACAATAGCATTTGCTAGAAGTGAGACTTACATTTCTGTAGTTCATTTATAATGTATAAATGTAACTTTATAGTCAAGATCATGACTCTCAAATAAGATATTAGTGTCCGTCAGCTGTGTTGAGATTTATTGGATCCCCAAACATCCATGTGACACAGTCAGCCTGCTGTGAGACTCTTTTGCCCGTCTGTCTGTTCCTCCGATTGGGCAGTTCTTCTCTTCTGGTTTCACTCTGGACTGACTCTTGTTGTCTCCTGAAGGGGTTAGACACCCTTTTGGAAGGACATGCAGGAGGCAGGACGGTCCCATCTGTCTCTCGTCCTCTGCCCCGCCCTGCTGATGTGATGCTCCGCCCTCTCATTACAAAGGTGAGTTTCATGTTCAGAGTCAGACTCCTCCCCCACCCCACCCCCAAACTCTCTGGATTGGAATAGTGTCAGTCTATCAGTTCGTATTGTATAAATTAAAAGATACTGTTTGGGGCTCCTCAGATTGCTACATTGTAGGAACACTGTTACATTCCATCAGGTACATTGTAGGAACACTGTTACATTCCATCAGGTACATTGTAGGAACACCGTTACATTCCATCAGGTACATTGTAGGAACACTGTTACATTCCATCAGGTACATTGTAGGAACACTGTTACATTCCCTCAGCTACATTGTAGGAATGCCGTTACATTCCCTCAGCTACATTGTAGGAACGCCGTTACATTCCCTCAGCTACATTGTAGGAACACCGTTACATTCCCTCAGCTACATTGTAGGAACGCCGTTACATTCCCTCAGCTACATTGTAGGAACGCCGTTACATTCCCTCAGCTACATTGTAGGAACACCGTTACATTCTCTCAGCTACATTGTAGGAACGCCGTTACATTCCCTCAGCTACATTGTAGGAACGCCGTTACATTCCCTCAGCTACATTGTAGGAACGCCGTTACATTCCCTCAGCTACATTGTAGGAGCGCCGTTACATTCCCTCAGCTACATTGTAGGAACGCCGTTACATTCCCTCAGCTACATTGTAGGAACGCCGTTACATTCCCTCAGCTACATTGTAGGAACGCCGTTACATTCCCTCAGCTACATTGTAGGAACACCGTTACATTCCCTCAGCTACATTGTAGGAACGCCGTTACATTCCCTCAGCTACATTGTAGGAACGCCGTTACATTCCCTCAGCTACATTGTAGGAACGCCGTTACATTCCCTCAGCTACATTGTAGGAACGCCGTTACATTCCCTCAGGTACATTGTAGGAACGCCGTTACATTCCCTCAGGTACATTGTAGGAACGCCGTTACATTCCGTCAGCTGCATTGTAGGAACGCCGTTACATTCCGTCAGCTGCATTGTAGGAACGCCGTTACATTCCGTCAGCTGCATTGTAGGAACGCCGTTACATTCCGTCAGCTACATTGTAGGAACACCGTTACATTCCGTCAGCTACATTGTAGGAACACCGTTACATTCCGTCAGCTACATTGTAGGAACGCCGTTACATTCCCTCAGCTACATTGTAGGAATGCCGTTACATTCCCTCAGCTACATTGTAGGAACGCCGTTACATTCCCTCAGCTACATTGTAGGAACACCGTTACATTCCCTCAGCTACATTGTAGGAACGCCGTTACATTCCCTCAGCTACATTGTAGGAGCGCCGTTACATTCCCTCAGCTACATTGTAGGAACGCCGTTACATTCCCTCAGCTACATTGTAGGAACGCCGTTACATTCCCTCAGCTACATTGTAGGAACGCCGTTACATTCCCTCAGGTACATTGTAGGAACGCCGTTACATTCCCTCAGGTACATTGTAGGAACGCCGTTACATTCCGTCAGCTGCATTGTAGGAACGCCGTTACATTCCGTCAGCTGCATTGTAGGAACGCCGTTACATTCCGTCAGCTGCATTGTAGGAACGCCGTTACATTCCGTCAGCTGCATTGTAGGAACGCCGTTACATTCCGTCAGCTACATTGTAGGAACGCCGTTACATTCCGTCAGCTACATTGTAGGAACGCCGTTACATTCCGTCAGCTACATTGTAGGAACGCCGTTACATTCCCTCAGCTACATTGTAGGAATGCCGTTACATTCCCTCAGCTACATTGTAGGAACGCCGTTACATTCCCTCAGCTACATTGTAGGAACGCCGTTACATTCCCTCAGCTACATTGTAGGAACGCCGTTACATTCCCTCAGCTACATTGTAGGAACGCCGTTACATTCCCTCAGCTACATTGTAGGAACGCCGTTACATTCTCTCAGCTACATTGTAGGAACGCCGTTACATTCCCTCAGCTACATTGTAGGAACGCCGTTACATTCCCTCAGCTACATTGTAGGAACGCCGTTACATTCCCTCAGCTACATTGTAGGAGCATCGTTACATTCCCTCAGCTACATTGTAGGAACGCCGTTACATTCCCTCAGCTACATTGTAGGAACGCCGTTACATTCCCTCAGCTACATTGTAGGAACGCCGTTACATTCCCTCAGCTACATTGTAGGAACGCCGTTACATTCCCTCAGCTACATTGTAGGAACGCCGTTACATTCCCTCAGCTACATTGTAGGAACGCCGTTACATTCCCTCAGCTACATTGTAGGAACGCCGTTACATTCCCTCAGGTACATTGTAGGAACGCCGTTACATTCCGTCAGCTGCATTGTAGGAACGCCGTTACATTCCGTCAGCTGCATTGTAGGAACGCCGTTACATTCCGTCAGCTGCATTGTAGGAACGCCGTTACATTCCGTCAGCTACATTGTAGGAACGCCGTTACATTCCGTCAGCTACATTGTAGGAACGCCGTTACATTCCGTCAGCTACATTGTAGGAACACCGTTACATTCCGTCAGCTACATTGTAGGAACACCGTTACATTCCGTCAGGTACATTGTAGGAACACCGTTACATTCCGTCAGCTACATTGTAGGAACACCGTTACATTCCGTCAGCTACATTGTAGGAACACCGTTACATTCCGTCAGCTACATTGTAGGAACACCGTTACATTCCGTCAGGTACATTGTAGGAACACCGTTACATTCCGTCAGGTACATTGTAGGAACACCGTTACATTCCGTCAGGTACATTGTAGGAACACCGTTACATTCCGTCAGGTACATTGTAGGAACACCGTTACATTCCGTCAGGTACATTGTAGGAACAATGTGTTTGTATTTCTGGGGCATTTTTGACATTTATGAGGGCGTGTTGTTTTTCTAACCATTAAAAACAATCTGTCTCATCTAATTATGTCACATGTTAATCGAATCAATTCACTTAATAATTAAATAATAATTAAGATTTATAATTTTCAACTGAATAACAAAATGTCATCAAATTTAATTGAGTAATATTTTATATATATATATATATATAAGATTTTATTAATTTAATTTAGTTTCAAATGAAACTTTATTGAATTTTTAAATCCTAAAAGTGGGCTTATATATATATATATATATATATAATTTATTATTATTATTTTGATTGTATAAATTCTGAAGATTGAATATTTTTTACCACTTACAATAAGAATGAAATTAACATTAATGTATATTTAATTGCATAATGCTGTATGTATATAAAAGGATTATAATATTAAGAACTTCTGTATATCAGATGTTACAAATAAAAAAACTAAAGATTTACGAGTGAATTTTCTGGAGCAATTTTAGTGTCATTTCTGCCCCAGGCCCCCCTTAACTTCTGCCCCTGGTGTATTTGGTGGTTTGGGTTACTTCACTATTATTAAAGAGTGAGCGGAGTGTGTAAACTCTTGACTGAAACTCCTCAAGGACTCAGTAGGAAACTATTTTTTAACCATTCAGGGTGTCATGTTGCATCCAAGCGACCTTTGACCCTTTGGGGTCCCCAAAACATCCAAAGGAGGACCGCTTGACCAAACTTGACATCATGTACCTGGAACATTTACTACGGTGTAAGCAGCGGACAGATGCCAAACTAAAAACATATTTACAGTTTATATTTATTTACATACTGTAGATATACAGTTATATTATTATTATTATTATTATTATTAAGTAAAAATAAACATAATTTCTCTTTTAATTATTTCATAATGTAACTTTGATTGTTGCACTTTTCTCTATTAATCTCTATGAGTCAATTATTTATTTATTACCATAATGCCTTTCATTTCATTGTCATAGATTCTTAAAGGGACAGTACACCCAAAAATTAAAATTCTGTCATCATTTATTCACCCTCATGCCATCCCAGATGTGTGACTTTCTTTCTTCTGCTGAACACAAATGACGTTTTTTCAAGTGAATATTTCAGCTCTGTAGGTCCATACAATGCAAGTGAATGGTGACTATAACTTTTAATCTCCATAAAGCACATAAATGCAGCATAAAAGTAATCTATAAGACTCCAGTGTCTCTCTAATTCATGTCTTCTGAAGTGATATGATAGGTGTGGGTGAGAAAAAGATCAATATTTAAGTAATTTATTACTGTAAATCTCCACTTTCACTTTCACAATCTTGTGTTTTTAGCAGTTCGCAGTCTTTGTGCGTATCGCCACCTACTGGTCAAAGGTGTAGATTTAGAGTAATTAAAAAAAGGGCTTAAATATTGATCTGTTTCTCACCCACACCTATCACCCATCATATCACTTCTGAAGACATGGATTAAACCACTGGAGTCTTATGGATTACTTCTATGCTGCATTTATGAGCTTTTTGGAGCTTCAAAGTTCTGGTCACCATTCACTTGCATTGTATGGACCTACAGAGCTGAAATATTCTTTTAATATTGCACGAGGGTGACTACACGATGAGGGAATTTTCATTTTGGTGTGTATTATTCTGTTAACCTATATTTGAGCGTATGCTTTGTCATGTGATTGCGTGATCTCTCTGGTCATGTATGTGGAAGAGAGAGAGAGAGACATTTAACTGCTTTGCTTGAGTGGAATGAGTCGTTTCATTTGTGCTTCAGGACTGCGCAGACGCACAGAACCAGCGCAGATGAATGAAACTACAGGCGGCATGTAAGTGACGTGTTTGATTCATTCACACACACACACACACACACACACACTTCTATAGGCCTCAATATCTTCTGTAGATGTATTTTAGATGGTATAGTTTGTGTTTCTTTAATGCTGTTGTGTGTCATTAGAAATGTTCTGTGATATTAAAGGCGATTGTGTTTCTGTAAATCTGTCTCTTTGTTTTTAATGCATCACATGATTCAGTCGCTGCTTGTTTTACTGAAGGCACATGTGTGTGTATATATATATATATATAAGCATAACCCAGTTTTTATGGCATAAACGAGGAGTTTTTAAACTGGGGACTATAAAAGCCAGTTATTTTGACCTGAAAACAACATCATTTATAAAATGAGGTTTAGTATTTTATCACACCGGAGGTCCCTCACAAGTGTCTCATCTTAAACCCTGATTATTATTCTTCCAGCAGGACTGTGATATTAATCAACACTGAAGATGTGTCAGTGAAACGCCGATGATTCAAAATGTCTTTTAAGTTGGACTGTTATAAGTTTTGGCTTTCTGAAATTAACTTTATAAAAGAAATATAACAAAATATCCTTTTAGTATAAGACACACACACACACACTCACTCACACACACACTCACACACACACACACACACACACTCTCACACAAACACACACACACTCTCTCACACAAACACACACACTCTCACACACACACACTCTCTCACACACACACTCACACACACACACACACACACACTCTCACACAAACACACACACACTCTCTCACACAAACACACACACACTCTCTCACACTCACACACAAACTCTCTCACACAAACACACACACTCTCACACAAACACACTCACACTCTCTCACACAAACACACACACTCTCACACACTCACACACAAACTCTCTCACACAAACACACACACTCTCACACACACACACACTCACACACACACTCACAGTCTCACACACAAACTCTCTCACAGAAACACACACACTCTCTCACACACACACACAATCTCTCACACACACTCACAGTCTCTCTCACACAAACACAATCTCTCACACACACTCACACACACACTCACAGTCTCTCTCACACAAACACACACACTCTCACACACTCACACACAAACTCTCTCACACAAACACACACACTCTCTCACACACACACACACAATCTCTCACACACACACACACTCACAGTCTCTCTCACACAAACACAATCTCTCACACACACACACTCTCTCACACACACACACTCTCTCACACAAACACACACACACTCTCACACAAACACACTCACACTCTCACACAAACACACTCACAATCTCTCACACAAACACACACACACTCACACACAAACTCTCTCACACAAACACACACACTCTCACACACACACACACACACTCTCTCACACAAACACACACACACTCTCTCACACAAACTCTCTCACACAAACACACACACTCTCACACACACACACTCTCTCACACAAACACACTCACACACACACTCTCTCACACAAACACACACACACTCTCTCACACAAACACACACACTCACACACAAACTCTCTCACACAAACACACACACTCTCACACAAACACACTCACACTCTCTCACACAAACACACACACTCACACACAAACTCTCTCACACAAACACACACACTCTCACACACACACACACACTCACACAC
Source organism: Xyrauchen texanus (assembly GCF_025860055.1). Lineage (NCBI taxonomy): Eukaryota > Metazoa > Chordata > Actinopteri > Cypriniformes > Catostomidae > Xyrauchen > Xyrauchen texanus. The sequence goes on from NC_068322.1 coordinate 1,094,331, forward strand.
ACACTCTCTCACACAAACACACTCACACTCTCTCACACAAACACACACACTCACACACAAACTCTCTCACACAAACACACACACTCTCTCACACACACACACTCTCACACAAACACACTCACACTCTCTCACACAAACACACACACTCACACACAAACTCTCTCACACAAACACACACACTCTCACACACACACACACACTCACACACACACTCTCTCACACAAACACACACACTCTCTCACACAAACACACACACTCTCACACACTCACACTCATACACACTCTCACACACACTCTCTCACACACTCTCTCACACAAACACACACACTCTCACACACACACACACTCTCACGCACGGTCTTATATAAAATAAAAATATTAGTCATGATTATTTGTGGAGTTTATTCAGATCACTGATCTCAGGTCAGATGTGTCGATGTGATTCATCAGAACTGAAACTCTCCAGATATTTCACTGAGCGGCCCAGAACCCCAAAATCCTGCCGCTAATATCAGGTGACCTTCTCATTGGCGTCCCACAGCGGTGTCTGGATGTGTTCGGGGATCTTTTCAATGGCGGTCTGTGGAGAACAACAAACAGCGCTTGAGTTTGCATTAGCAGACGGAGGAGCTTCAGGAGCTTTAACGGTGATGCGGTTACCTTGGTGATCTCCATGGCAACGCCCTCCGGTAGATTCCGCTGTATATACTCCAGATAAACCCGTGCGCTTGAGCCGGTTATTCTGCAAATCTAAAAAGACACAAATATGATCGGGTCAGAACGATCTCTCTCCAAATAACCCAAAATAAATGATGATTTCTCACCTGAATGCACCTGTAGTGTGTCCTCATCTCGTACTGCACTCGGTGCTTCTTAAAGATGTGGATGGACTTCAGTAGAGTCAGTTTATCGATGTCTTTGGGAGGTTCAAATCTGTCACATATAAAGGAAACGTCATCACTGGATGAATCGGGTTTCAGGTCTGGATTGTGTTACGGGGGGCGTTCACTCACACTTTCTCC